>NW_003307617.1:323654-397258 GCF_000143455.1 Volvox carteri f. nagariensis
ATTCAACCTCCGTGATTGCTCGTCGAGTACCCATATCTTACATACCCGCCATGCCAACTCGTAACTGCTCATAAACCTCCAAACCAGGCTCCTACACCCACTGCAATTGACTTTACAACTCACTATCATTACGTTTTTCATTCAGGCTCGTCCTCGCTCACCACTTGACAACCACCATCGATTGGACTAAAACCGCTCTGCGAACACCAACTACCACCACCAAACTTCTTCACCACTGGTACAGTTCGCCCACTACGGTCAGTTTACGTTTTCTACATCTCAGGGGGCTCTTAGCATAGCAAAGCACCTAAACTTAGCGCAAGAGTCACCTGATGAGGCCCTGGCAAGGCCGAAACGCGTCGTGACGTGCCTTGCTAAATATAGCTTCAGCGGCTTTCTTTAGGTCAGCTTGCACTCGCTTAGCAGCCCATCTAGTTCTCTTCCCGCTACAACTAGATTTCCTTTTTTCACTACCTTCCTCGCACTACACCTATAAAACTCTCAACTTAGACCAAACCCCTCCCAGCACTTATCTTTCCTTAACACTCCTTCACCTCAGCCACAACTCCACCTCTAGTTCTTTACACCTCACCTATACACAAAAACTACTTTCAAGCCCTCCACACACAACATACCTTCAATAAATTTATACTCGTCGCTTTTTATCCCCTCAGTCTAAACCTTCCAAACCTCTCTCACAAAACTTACCTATTTCTCAACCCTAGCTAATCACCCCTAAAACAGACTCTATAACACATACCTCTCTTTCCAGCTTCTCCTCTTTAGTTTTTCGATTCTTTTCGACTAATACGACCTTCTAACTCATTACTTTAACTCTAACCTTTAACTTTTACTTTTTACTTTTACCTTTAATCTACACCTCCGATTTTTCTTAAAAGTTTTTCCTGATCCTAAAAAGTTTTTTATGAATTCCTAAAAAGTTTTTTAAGTTTTCCAGAACTTCACAAGTAATTTAGTTAAAATAATTTTTCTTTTTTCTTTTTTCTTTTTACCAGAAATAAAAAAAAATTAAAGATTTTTGCACTAACGAAGGGTTGACCTAAGTACCATCTACCATCTACCAGCAGCAGCAGCAGCAGCAGCAGCAGCAAGAGCAAGGAAGTTACATTCGGGTACTGCCGTGAAGCGGTTGGTATGTAGGCCTTGTTTTGTCGCTTCGGGGTGGTGTGCCCAGTTCAACTGACGATGATTGACAGCGACACCTCGGTAAGCCTGAATGCAAATACTCGCGTTTTATCTCTTATGGAAAATGAGGACTTCAAGGCCGCGCACAACCGGCTCAAGGGCAATCCCGCCAACGGCGACTTTGACCAAGCAACAACAGTCAGCAATGAATTAGTTGGAGGCCGCGAAAACGCATCTTGGCGCCTTAAAAAGACTAGCTGCGACCGCAGGAGGACGCGCCAGCTGTTGACGGGTCCCCGGCGAAGCGACCACGTGCCGCTCACGCTTGAGGAATTCAAATGCGGCTTCGGCGCCTGCGAAGGCAGAGTGAACAAGTCCCTGAGCGGTCAGCGTTCGCACAGTGAAACGTGTTATAACGCTGTGCTTGACGTGGAGGACGCGTGGCACAACGTGCTGGAGGCCCGGACGTGCCCGGACGAGCCCGGACCGAGTGGCCAAGATCGACGCCAAGATCGACGCGGTGCTGGCCGAGTGCAAGGACGTATTCCGGGGTTTCGCTTAAGAGCTTCTTATCGCGTTCAACCACGGGCTGGGACGTAGCTCACGAGATGCAGGGAATGATGTACGCGGAGACGGAGGAGGAACACAAGGCGCTGAAAAGCAAGCCTTGAAATCCACGGCGAGCAAGAAACTCAGACAGGCAGGTCCCAGGGCGGGCCCCAGCCACGGCAGCGGCAGCTGTAGTAAAGGCACCGCACCGCCAACAGGTGGTGCGTGCTTCAAGCGCGACGAGTTGGGTCACTTCGCGAAGGAGTGCAGGGGGGCAAGAAGTGGGGTTATGCGGGACTACCGCCATGGCGGCTCGGTCGGGTCGTGGCTGAGTCGGTGATAACTTGCAGGGCAGGGATCAGGGGAGCGTGACATAGAAGCCGCAGGTGTGCGGTGTAGCCCGGGGCGAGTGTTAACCGGCTACGGGGGATACCCCTGAAACAAGGCTGGGAGGCAGCAGCCTCGTTGGTGTTGCAGGCGCGGGTGTTAACTCGCCAGATGGGCTGGGCGGGGGGAACCCACTGGACAGACCAAGGGCAGCAGCCTTGCCTTACGTGGGTGGGTGGGTGGGGCCAACACGAAGGTGTTGACTTGCAGAGGTCGGTGGGCGCTTTGAGAGGTGCATGAGGGGCGGTAGCCTCTGACGTTTTCTGTCCTCAGGCCCGGCGGTTGGGGGTTTGCATGGCGCAATGCCCTCGGGAGCTGTTCTGAGGGATTGCAGGCGGCCACCATTCTGCGTAAATCTTAAAAGTTTCGGGGTAGCGTGCGGCACACCCGGCCCTACCCTTTCATGAAGCCAATCTTTCATTGCTCGCACGCCTTTTTTCAGTTTCAGTGTAATGGAGACCATAAGCAAGTATGCGGGGCCGGATGTACGACCTCCGCCGTGCTCATATATGGTATCGCCAGCATAACGTGGGGCGAGTAACATAGCAACTGAGACGACGCCGGAAAGTGGCGGATTGTTTGCCCTGGACCACAGCCAAGGGCAGCAGGTGGACGAGTGAACAGCAGCAGCAGCAGGTGGTGGTAATGAACAGAGAGGGGCGACGAGCTGCTGCTGCTGTTGCTGCTGCTGTTGCTGCTGCTTGCTAACACGTGCGTGGTAATCCATTCAGCAGATCCGGTCCTGTATGTGGCGTGATCCATCATCGCTCCGTTATAATAATCCTTCGCTTCGCCGCCGGCGGCGGCCTGCGCGAGCGGACATCTAACGATCAAGACGCTCGTTGCAGCGCATCACGGAGTGCTAGGATGCGCTGTCAATAATGAAGGCTAGTCATTAAGAACCAACACGCCCGCAATTAATAGGCACCAACCGGTTCAAGGGCCGGTAGCTACTCTCCTCTCGATGCCTGCACCCAGGACAAATACTTATTACCTAAATAGTCAAGACCTACAATCCCATACATTAAGGTGCATTGCGATGGATTGCACAAGGACAAGGAACTAGAGTTGCGTGTGCCCGGTACGGCGGCGGTGGCGCAGCTGAGCTCTATATCTCCCACATACATACAGACGAACTCACTCGACCACACATCGACAAGCAATCCGCACGCAGGACAAGTAAAGCAAGTAAACGTCACTCGATAAAAAAATGGCGATAGATAGGTTTGCCTGGCTGGCAAGCTAGTCGCATTAGAAGGGAACTGCTGCCCCTAATAAGCTGTCCAGTAGATGACATAATCATCACCAGCAGGCAGGCACACACCGAATGTATGGATACACTCCTCGCTCTCCATGTCGTTGCTATGGACCCGTAAAGTAAGAAATCGCATGACAGTAAGAAATCGCATCGGACAGGGTCATCGGATGTTTGTTATAGCAAGCCCCGGCCTTGATGAGCGAGGCAGATGTTTCGATGTGTACGCCATGTCTTTTCTCTGTCCCACCCTACCAACTCCTAGGGGCATCAACAAGGCCAAACAGGCTGTTAATAAGGCCTGCTGTTAGGCCCTGTTTGCTTGGCCCTGCTGTCGAAAGCCCCGATAGAGTTGGTAGCATGTGTTGCGAAAACTAACCAGCCATCAACGGATAGACAGACATACAGGCAAGCAGGTCATGTAAGCTAGATTTCTCTAATAATGACCAATGGCCACAGTCGTCAACTCGGCAGACGAATAATCAATAATTTCGTGCAGGTTGGAAATCTGCTGGGAAACGCAGGGGCACTTCAAGAAGCGACAGATGGACAAACTGTACATACGTGCACGCATGTATGTATGTATGCATGTCAGTGCAACATGAGCCACAGACGGCCTTATGGTGTGACGGCCGACGTCTACGCGCGCGCCTGTACGTGTGCACAGGCCACCACCAATTAACGGCACCCGCCTGGCGGCGGCGCCGGTGGTGGCGGTCGCGCCACAACACTCACCCCGCCGTGTACACTGTTGGCAATAAATAGTAACAGCAATAATGCATGCTTTTCCGTGGTGCTTTGCCGTAACACACAGTAGGAGTACAAAGAGGCCATCTCACGACATGCAAGCATCGGCACAAGGAAATTTCTAGACCTGTGAAGAAATGAAGAGTCTCCACTTAATGAAGAAAAAAATTACGGTTTTGGATAAATATGACATCTTACGCATGAATACATACATGCATGCAGGGGCACAGACACATAATAATAGTAATAAACTCCGTGCCGCCGATGCACATGCATGCATCCAGTAAGCAACAATGAAGGACCTTCATCATCATCATCATGTACAGCAACCGATCACGGAGAACCTCGTAAACGATAATCCATGCAACGATGAAGCGGGGCGAGGCAGCAGCAGCAGCAGCTAATCGCACCGGCGGCCCATCCCGATGTACCTGACGATGATACACGTACATGCACGCGCCAGCTCAACAAACAAATGAGGAATAATGAATAGGGATCTGTAAGGAGCGATGTTCCCCCTGCTAGGATGGATGGCGCCAAGGACTACGTTCCTCCAGCCGCGGGAACGCCAACAATACACAGATGCCAAGAACACAGGTGGTTAGTGATGGTGCTCAGCTTTGCTTTGGCGATGAGAGCAAGCTTGCGGCCATCATCAGCGAGTGATGACCGTGCACATACATACACACAGGGTTGTGGTCACAGCGGCGTGCATGCGCATGTTTGTTGCTTGCACACGCGCACACACACACACACATATGGATGGCCATGATGATGATTTTCTGCACTTGAAAACACACATGGATGGCGTTGCTTCCGGGCCACATTATGAAGGAAGCAACCATGCGGTGCGACGACTGTGATGACGTACAAGCTGGCTTGAATGCACCTGATGGTGTGCACCGATGACCGACGATTGATTGGCGCAAATGCGCTACTGCCAGCAGAAGCATAACAGTATGGCTGGCCTCCTCGTAGCTCCTATGCATACAGCAGCCTCCTGCAAGCCATGCATGGATAGGGTTATATGTATGTGAGCGCTGCTGAGGGAGCAGTAGTACCGCAGCAGTAGCAATGTCGCTGGGGGGAACAGATTAGAGATGCACAGCAGAGCACGTACATACACTGTTACTGACTGACACTATTGCAAATGCGTATGCATTCTTTATTGTTGGGGGTAGCATTGGGGACGTCCGCCGCTCTGCAGCCATCAGACGCCGGTCAGGACCTGCAACTAGGGAAAGAAGGGCCAAGAGCAACCTTTTGTCAACAGCATACCTGAAGAAGATGCTTTAGCTCTAGGAGAACATTTGGGTGAACCAACTTTTTAAGCTCTTCATCGTTGCGGGTGATTGGGGTTCTTGCACTCTCCGTTTATGCCTCTGTTCTGGCGGGGGCAATACTTTGTGGCGGTGTTCCGGCGTATGCGGTCTTTTGTTGTGCGATGACGTCGGCTCCGTGTGCCTGGCGTCGCCTGGGTGACGAGTTCTGCTGGGCGACGGCGGAGGTGCCGGTTCCCACGATGACGTCCTCGATGGTGTCATGGACGGTTCTCTAGATGGCCCTCTCGAGGATGCTGGTGAGCCTGGCGCAGATACTGCTCTTCTAGACATTGATCGTGATGACATCCTCGACACCGATGACATCCTTGACGCTGATGCCCTTGTCATTGTCGTTCTCGCGCTTGCAATGCCCCCCGGTCTCCACGGCGGCTGCTGGAGCGTCCCCGGGTGAGACGATCGCGACCGAACACTTCGCAGTGATGCCCTACCATTATGTATGGATGTCATGGACGCCGCATTCCTAGAGTGCTGCTGTTTCATTACTGCTGATGAGGCCGATGGGGCGGGTATTGAAGTCATAGAGGAGACCCTCCTTGGCCGTAACTTCTGTGTGTTGTGTGTGTTGTGTGTACTGTTGTACGCTTTTAACGCTGACCTTGACGGCGACCTTTGAAGCGATTGTGCGGGCGATAGCGGCGGCACCGACGGTTCGGGCTTTGAGTGACTCGCTCCTGCTTTTGTTGATGCAGGCCGTGATGGTGACACAGCGGTCGACCGAGAGCCTTTCAATGCCGGGCCTCTTGGTGGAGGGCCCCCTCTCCAAGATGCAGCTCTCGACGGTGCCGATCCGCCTTCGGACGCTCTGTGACCGGCAGGTGTCGGAATGTTTGACTCCAAGTACCTGGAAGGCACATCTTTCCACTGCGTTGTCAACGATGACATGGATGACACTCTCCGCGGTCGTGGCTTTGGCTGTGATGCTTTCGAAGGTGGCATGACCTCGGGTATCGCCGTCATGGACGATACCCTCTTTGGCCGTGGCTTGATTGACGGCTTACTGGACAGACGTTCATCTTTCGACGTTGCGCCTTTCGATGTTGAACCTTTGGTTGGCACTGCTGGCCGTGATGGTGATATTATATCCGATCGTGCACTTTTTGCTAGTGCGCTTTTGAGCGCGGGAGCTCTCGGCGGGGGACCTCCTCTTGATGGTGTTGGTGATGGTGATGGTGATGGTGATGCATTTCTTGACGGTTTATTATCTCTAGCTGATCTGCTGGTTGATCTGCTGGTTGCTGATGCCGGATTGCTCCACTCCAAGTACCTGGATGGTACATCCTTCCACCTTGATGACGATGTTGACATGGATGGTCCCCCGCTTGCCGTTGGTCGTGCTTTTGGTGATTGTGCCGGTATCGGCATCGCTGCCATGGACGGTACCCCCTTTGCCCGTGGCTTACTTGATAATGGCGGCAATGGTTTGGATGCTGATGATGATATTCCAGATGACGACTGCCGATGGGATACCGGTGCACTTGTTCGAGATGACTGAAGTGATCGTTGTGGTTCTTTCAATGGTGGACCTCGCTGCGGCGGATGGTCCGATAGTGAGCTTCCAGATGACCTTGCTGACTTCAACTGGGTGTTTGAGTGTGAGTCTTTTGATGGAAGGTCCTTCCAACGCACCGTAGGTATAGAGGACATGGATGACACTCTCCTTCGTGGCCTCAGCCGCAATGGTGACGGCCTCGGTGGCATGGCGGTTATCGCCGTCATGGACGATACCCTCTTTGGCCGTGGCTTGATTGACGGTAATGGTGATTGCCTAGATGATGACGACTGCCTAGATGGCGATACACGTGTCTCTTTCCACGATGGGTTCCCCCCCATCGATGGACGGTTCGATCCTGATCCTCCTCTGGACGATCTCGCGGCATCTAATTCGAAGTTCGATGATCGAACTGGTGCTATACCTGTCGAAGATGATATCCTCCTTGGCCGTGATGTGGGCGAAGATGGGCCCGGTCGCATGATAACATCTCTTGGTGATAATGCATTTTTCAAACCTGACGTTTTCAAGGGTGTGGTGGTCGCTGCATTTGCCATTTCCCCCATTGATGCACCTTTCGATGAACAAGCTTTTCCTGCCGGCAGCCTGTCTGACTCTGCCCTAGGCCCATAGCTCCCATCTGCTGTTGGTGCCCCATATGGAGAGGACCCCCCTGACGGCCCCTGCCGTGATGTTGACGTTCTTAGTAAGGATGACGGTTCAGGGTGCGGTCTGAGTGCCAAGGGTGGGAGATATGATCGTGATCGGTCTGTGCCTCTGTACTCACATGCTGGGTCTCCACCGCGTGCTGGTGTTGCTGCTGCTGCTGCTGCTGCATATCCAGCGTCTCCTTCTCCATGTTGGTGCCTGGCACGGTCCATTGACGAGACGGAGCCCTCCAGAACCATATCGGGATCCATCGTCAACGCAAACTCGTCGTTCGTCTTGTCAGCAGCCGCCGCCGCCGCCGCCGCCGCCGTGATGAGACGCTTGTCCTTGGGGCTCGCAGCGGCGCCCTGCCGGCGGGAAATAGATGCAACATCTGTAATGTCATGTGGCTGTGAGGAGGGGCGGGGGCTGTGGGGTGCGGTGGATATGAGGCTGTATGGTAAGGTGGTGGCACTGGGGCTGCGGGAGAGTGAGTTGGGCCAGGGGCGGGGGCTGTGGGGTGCTGTTGTGGGATTGCGGCTGTGCCAGGATCCATCGAGCCTTGTCGGTGGCTCAGGCGGTGCAGCGGGATCATAAATTTTGGAGGCAATGGTTCGGTAGGGGCTGTCAGGGGCGCTAGGTGGGGAAGAATGGTTGCGACTCTTATGATGTGAGCTGCGGTTGGGATATGATAAGCTGCTGCGGTCGTCGTCGTCAACCCCCGATGAGGCGAGGTTGCGAGGAATGGTTGCTGCAGAGGGACTGTAGCCCATGCGCCCTTTGGTGTGGATGCGGCGCATGGTCGGCGGACCACCGAGTCCACCCGGTCCTCCTCCGCCCCCTGAAAATTCGGCGATTGGATTGTACATGATGAAGCCGTCGCCACCGTTGCGTAGCATGGGCGGAGCCAGCACGGGCGCGTTATTTGCCGTTCCGACCATCTTATACACGTGCATCGCTGCAAAGGTATTTCTCTTCATCTCTCGATACCATCCTCTGAAGTTGTTCCATACCTCAGGTTCAGCGTTGGGCTCGTCCGGCTGCGTTCTTCTGGCCAGGTATTTGGCCACCTGAATGCACATGTAAGTGAAGCACAGGGGCACACATATGCTTGATCGCGAACCAGTCGACGATATAGCTTAATCAAATTTTTAAAGCAGCGACGGAGAATTTAGTGGACGACTCCATATTGTATATCAGAGGGGTCCCAGCCCCGCAACCCGAAGCATGTGGAAAACACAGCAGCCGCGGGCTGTTGTTGTTCCGCTCCTGGCATGGCAGGAGAGTGTGCGGCCGACGTGGGCCGCCACAATAGGCCAAAAGCAAGGTACGAAACAAAACATCATTCCTTGCTACAACTTGCCGCCCACCTTCTTCTTCTTCCTGATGTATAAGGCCGCTATAATCAACAAGCTTATGAAACAGATGCCACCACAGATGATGGCCGTGAGGATGCCGTACGCAGTTGCCGTATTGGAGTGGAGGCAGTAAACTCCTTTGCAGCGGCCGCCTGCCCGCTGTTCGGCGTATAAAGTGCCGAATGCGGGTGGCGGAGGACGGGGCGCAAATCGGCTTGGAGGACGAGGAGACCCTGACGATGGTGAAGATGATGATGTTGATGATGATGGCGACGACGACGATTTGATGATGATGACGATGATGATGATGATGATGATGATGATGATGATGATAAACGATGATAAACGATGATGAGCGGGGCAGCAGCAGCAGCAGCAAAACGTGTGAGAAGAGGCCTTTTCAGCGGACAGCAACTACAGCAGTCCGCCGTGTGCAGGGATGCATGCCGTCCACACGCTCGTCTTGGAAACCACTTCACCCTTACTAGGCAACTTGCTAGCCACGCGATATGCGTTCAACTTTACACCCAACGCCCACTCACAGGAGATTACGGTGCCAGGGCTCGATCCAGGTGCTTCTGTTGGGGATATGAAGCATGAGACATACAGCGGCAGCAAAAAATGTCGCAGCAACAGCGGCACAAGGAGTACCATAATTTTGCTTGCTCGCTGAAACCCGACAATCATGAAGCAACTCAAACAGCAACATACAATAGCAGCAGGGGCAGGGGCAGGGCTGGAATATTCTTTATCGAGGCGCGTATATATACACACACACACGCACAGAGCACGGGGGTTAGCATGCGAGCAGCCCCGTTTTCCGTCCAGGGCGGGGTGCGGGCCCAATCAAAGTACAGGAGGCAGGGCGATGATCCTCGCACGCAACGGACGAGGCACATAGGTTTCACGGGTCGGCTGGTGCAACAGAATCATCAGATTTGTGCTGGGTCGTTATGCACCGGCACTGTGCGCACATGCGCGCGTGCGTGCTTTTAGCTGGCAAACGAGTGCTAGGTCGCCGAGTGCGCTACTGAGTGCACAAGCTGAGCTTTGTTTAACAACGCAATGCGCATTACGATAGCGGGCATGCATGGCAGTGCGCAACCCCGGCGAGGGGAGACACTTTTTAAACCTGTGCCTATTATTTCGGAAACATGAGTTGTGTTTGTTTGGACACAGGATGAGGAGGCAGGCAAAGCGCCCGGCAGGCAATGTGCACGTGCCGCGGGTAACCCGAAACCCAAATGCTAATGTTTGTCTTGATCACCACCTATCGGAGGAGCACCTAGTTGGCTACGGTGCCGCGTCCTCCGGCCCTCTCAGTCATGCATCTAAAAACGAAGCAAGAACGCGATGGGTCGCACCTCCCGGCGGTACGGCGCTAGTCGGGGGCGGCGGTACGGCGGTAGCCGGCGACGGCGGTACGGCCACAAGTGGTGGTGGTGGTGGTGAAGGCCTCGTCGACGGCGGTGAAAGCGATGGCGACGGCGGTGGTGAGGCCAGCGCAAGTGGTGGGGGCGGCGGCTTCGAAGATGGCGGCGACCCCGCCGGCGGCGGGGCGTAACTGACAACTGTTACCAGCAAAAGTAGGTTGAACGGTTGGGGCAGGGGTTGGTTCAGTGGGTTGGAAGGCACGCCACGGCACGGCACGGAAATCCCCGATCAGTCAAACATGTCTCTGGGCAGGACACAACACAAAGCAAACGCGGGCAGACTAGATTGTTTGCGGTGAGGTGGCTACGGCTACGGCGGAGGGGTGGTGCGGGAGGGGCGCTGGAAGAGCTACGTTAACGCGCAGTCGCGTCACGTGGTCCTCATGCACGTGACGCCATGTGCGCCGTACACAGCAGCATTGGCAATCAGGCACTGCGGGTCCAACCGATTTAGCAATTGCGCAATGAGCTCCTACGTGGTCAAACTGGCTCCGTGGTAAGAGGACCATTAAAGCAATTCAAGAAATGTCACACTTTTGATTCATTAATTCGGGCGACCGACGAGTAAAGGTAAGGGAGCCGTGGGCCGGCCGCTGCCCCGGCTGTCAGGTTATCAGACATTTAGCAGCTGTCACAACTATCGGCCACAGCCCCGGAATGCCCCTGAATCCCATAGCCCCGGAAATGCTCTAAATAAGCTCCCCACTCCCTTACGACACGTAACGCCTAGGCTGGAAAAGACGCTTGCGACATGTTTTTATTGCGACATTTATTGTGTGTGTGTGTGTTTGTATGTGTTAAGGTTACAAGTATATAACCGGGCCTGACACTGGCCAGGGGCTGCTGCCCAGCCCCGACGGAAAGACCGCCTAAGCTCTCTCCCGCGGACGGGAGAGGGGCGCTAGAGGGGGGCCTCTGCCCCCTCCTAAGCAACCGAGAGCCGCAGGTCCGCTAGCTCCGCTCTCCTCCCCCCCCCCCGGAGTTGGGAGGCGTCGCACACGCGCACGCTCTCTCACGAGTCAAGGCTCCGTCACGCGAGCTCGCGCGCGCGTGTGTGTGTGTGTGTGCGTATCGGCGTGTGTGTGTTTGTGTATGTATGTGTGTGTGTGTGTGTTGGTGCATGTGTATGACTCGCTGTGTATCAGCGCCACCGACACACAGGCGCCAACGAGCAATACATTACTAGATTCCAAAAAACATCTGAAGGGACACCTTGGAGGGCTCCCGGGTTACCTTGACAATAGAACTGGAGATTCATAAGCCAACTGTTGGGAGAGGCGCGGTCGTACATGGGCGGGTATGCACCGGCGGAGAAACCGGTGATTAACGAGTCAGTCGGACAGGTGAACCACTCCTGCGCTCCGCCCTTGGTCGCGGAGGCGCCGACGCCGAAAACGCTGTAAATGGCAGAGTCCACCGGACCAACCTCGATAGCGGCAATTTGGAACCCTGTGGCAACATGAGGAGAGCAAGCCACGATAAATGCAAAGCGGCCCAGAAGCCTCCCACCCTGTAACATTACATTACATTACATTACATTACATTACATTACATTACATTACATTACATTACATTACATTACATTACATTACATTACATTACATTACATTACATTACATTACATTACATTACATTACATTACATTACATTACATTACATTACATTACATTACATTACATTACATTACATTACATTACATTACATTACATTACATTACATTACATTACATTACATTACATTACATTGCATTACATTACATTGCATTACATTACATTACATTGCATTACATTACATTACATTGCATTGCATTACATTACATTACATTGCATTACATTACATTACATTACATTGCATTACATTACATTACATTGCATTACATTACATTACATTACATTACTTTACATTACAAATGCAAAGTTGTACAAACCCTGGAGAGCAAGGTCAGTAAAGGGGAGCCCTGGGACCTGAGCCGGGGGACATACGTATGTGGTCCCACCACCGCAACTCTATGTCGTTCCCTTTGATCGTTAGTCTCCTCTATCACTTGCTTTGTCTGAAGTGCGAAGTAGGATGCGGCGTATGGGCAGTTTGGCAGCCCTTGAGACCTGGGCCCGTATTGGGCGGTTTGCAGGTACGGGGTACGCACCCCCACGAGCATGTAACACACACACATACATACACACAGAAGGCAGGCGGCTGGCAGAGGTTAAGGCCTGACTTCTGCTCCCGGCCGACCCGGGTTCAAATCTGCCAGTCAGCTCCTCGGGTGTTCGAGGAGTATTGAAACGGGAGGTGGCCCCCCATCACACGTACGATATAGGTCGTGATATTATCAACTTGCGCGCTGACCAGAATCTAAGTTGATGCGCCATTGATCCGCTAGATTTGGTTGGATGCTGGTGGTGAGTTGCCGAACCCAACGTATACATTCTGAAATCGGATGGGGTGACGGATTAGGGTGCCCCTCTAGCAGGGGAGAGCAGGGACTGCCCCGGGAAAGGGGGCCGCTGGCGAAGTTAACCACCCTGTAACAACATACATACACACACATATACACGCACGGGCCCCTCCACACGGGGCCCCATTTCGGCGATCTTTCTCTTGGGACGTTGGGCATCCGCCCCCGGGCATTTCTGTTAGGTCCAGTAGCTGAAATCGGCGAGCGTCAGGGCTGGTTGGATGATGATGTAAAGTGCAGCACACACACACACACACACACACACACACACACACACACACACACACACACACACACACACACACACACACACACACACACACACACACACACACACACACACACACACACACACACACACACAGCCACGCACACACACACACACACACAGGCACGCACCTTTGGGCTGCCATGCGGCGCCATCCATGGGGGCAAAGGAGGAAGTGGCAGGCTGCGCATCCGCCGTGAAACTCCTCCCCCCGCTGCACTGCATGGTGAGGGTGCCAACCCAGCCGCTCCAGGCCAAGCTTGACTTGACGGAGAACTTGACTGCATACTCGCCCGGGGGACACAGCCACACACCGGACGCGGCTGCCATGCCGTCGTAAATGGCCACATCTGAGCTGTTGTACGTGCCGTACGGTTTGCTCCAAACTCCAACTGCAAGGCGTGATGTACGGCAGCAGCAAGGTGGGTTCGTGCTCAAAAGCGCAGGGAAGAGCAAAAGTTGTGTGTATTTGGTAGCGGGGTCTGCACGAGAATCATCATCATCATCATAGAGCCCCGGAGTGCCCCCCCGCGGCTAGTAGTACTACAAAACTGATAGCGACTTCCTAGCGACGACGTGGAGCGGACTGAAGTTTTGACCAGCAGGGGCCTGGTGTGGTTTTCCGTGAAATGGGAGAGGAATCTGCAAGGTATGGTGGCATGGTGCCGGCTGGTGATGTGTCGCTGTGAGCGACGGTGCTGCTGTGGTTAATTCGTGTTTTGTGTAGAGCTACATATTTGGGGGTACTGTAGGTCCTAAGGCGGTTGGTCTGTAGGCCTTGTTTATTCGATTCGGGGCGGTGTGGCCGCACCCGGGCTTACCCTTATGTGAAGCCAATATTTAATTGCTTGCAGGTCTTTTCCCACAACGCTCCTAAGTCCCATGGCCAGCCTTAGCCCTTTTAAAAAACGCGCGCGCGCGTCAGGCTCAAAAAAACTTTTAAAGTTTCTTTAGAAAAAGTTGATGTGCACACGCTTTCTAAGCGTCGGGTGGCTGGCGGACATTGTAATGCGGACCATAATCCCTTTGCTAGGGCCTCGGTGCTGTTGCTTCCGGCCCCTGTAATGTTGGCCTAGCGTAGCACACGTTATATAGCCCCCTCAGAAATCGGTTGTCCAACAAGAACTAACCAACTGTCCCCCAAGCTACCTATAAACTTAGGGAGTTGAATAATAAGGCCCGAAACTGCCGAGGGTCACTTGTACGGATTCGGCACACCTGGGCAGTTGATAATGAGTTCTAGTCCGTCAGCCAGCCCTGTTCGGTAATCAAGGCCATTGTCGTACATCATCTGCGTTATAGACAACTGGATCTGGAACTGGTTGGCTAGGTCGTAGAAGGAGTCGGTCGCCGCCGCCGTGTACGACAGAGAACGGGAGTTGCCGCAGTCGAAGTCCGGAAATGCCGGTAGGGGGGGTGGGAACCCTGCAGCGACATTTTTTATTTATAACAAGAGTCAAAAACACGGAACACGGAAAATATGACCGGCGGTATGGCCATATGCGGTATGAGGTAAACATCGTCCCGGGGTCATGCATGCATTGCGTGCGTTCATCAAAACAGGAAATGAGTCTCTGCTCTTAAGGACGAGAAAGAGGTGCAACACGAAATGGAGGGGCATGAGGGCATATGAGGGCCGAGCATCAGTGTGCCGACTGGCCGAAGTGGCGGAAATTCAAACGGATAATAACTGTGCTGAGAAAAACACTCCCCTAGTACAGCTCCCTTGGAGTGAGAAGGGGATACAAGCATACAGGCATTAAGGTGCTGCTCGCCCATTACCGGGATCCTCGGATCTTCTTTAAATGCACACGGGTGTGGGAAGCTAACGACGGAAAGATCAAGATCAACCACCACAGCAGCCAGCCTGCTGGTCACTCCTGTACAACTACAGGCTAGAGCTAGGTGCCCCAACGCACGGGGGGGTCTGCATCTCGTGTCAGTGCTAGTCAAGGGGCATTTTAGCGCCTGCCCCTGTACTTATATTACATTAAGGGATTTTACAAGGATCTCGGAAAAGTAGCTTTACCTCGTCTTGGGGGTGGGGGCGACGGTGGGGGCGGTGGTGGCTGGGTGGAGGCCTTTGGTGGTGGTGGCGGCGGCGGAGGGAACGTCAGCCCTGTGGGGTGTACATACATGCATACATACATACATGCATACATTGCGTCGGTGTCGTCGTCGGGGAACACCTCCTTCAGCTGCCCAAAGAGGCTCACCAGGACCGCCCTTTACCGACCCCAACACATCTCGTTATTTTTCTAAGCGGCACTATACTCGATGATACCGTAAAAGAAGCCGGCAGCAGAGTCGGAGCTTCAACGTAACAACTAAACACCGTTAGTTGTTGCAGCTAACAACTGTGCAACGGTTCCATAAACTCATGGTTTACGGGACTTCCTAGCACACATAATGCGAATGCGATTGTTACAGTGGACCCCGAACGGGTTAGTATAATGCGACCAGAATCGGTCAACCTGAGCGAATGCATTGAAGCTAAACTTGTCGAGTAACACACTTCTTCTGTTAGCGGTTGCTGATTCCTCGTTTATTCAATTTTGTCACCTAAACTTCTCCCTGTCGTGCGCACCTGTACAAAGGAACTGAAGGTTACAAATCCAGCTACTTCTCCGGGGCGCTTGCCACATCAGCGGATAAGCCCCAGCTGAAAAACCCGCAATCAACATTCCCTGTGGACATTCAAACACCTCGGTGTTTCCTTCCTTGTAGAGTCCCACGCCCAGGACGCTTTCTATGGAAATCGTAGCCGTCGTAAGGTAGATCACCTTCAAACCTGCAGAAAACAACAATAAGGACCAAAGAACAACAATAAGGACCAGGACGCAGGTGTGCATGTATGCATGCATATGCGTTCCTGAAACCTGAGCGACAATCGATATGCACCGACAGCGTAAGAGTGTCCTGCAGGGGGAAATGCCAACGTATGCCGCGGCACGATGCAAGCCGGAGCCAGGCAGAGCAAGACAGAGCTCCCGGAGGAAGTCCTCCGGGAGTCATGAGGTGTCGGATAATAATGGAACTTGATGATGGTGCGAGGGGGTGAAAGTATGTGAGGGGGTTAAAGTTGGCAAAGCAATAAATAGAATGGGACAGCACGTAACATGGACACGCTTCGGCAGTGAAATGCGTCTGTAAGCGTAAGTCCTCAAACCCATGCGCGTTGGCCTTTGGGCAGCAGATGACGCGCCATGCTCATTACCGTTCAAAGCAAGCACACGGGTCATCGAACACAGGGCAGAATGCGCCAGCAGCAGCCAGCAAACCAAACGCTACATTTTTATTTTCTACCTCGCTCATTTCTGGCCAACTGGCTCGCTCGCCAATATTCAGCACGGAAACATCGGATCGGAGTTACCGTACCGCTAGGTTGTGACGTCTCGCCGTCGATGGTGGCGTTTGTGTTGGCTGGCTGCGCATTGAAGGAGAAGTTCCTGCCACCGCTGCACCTAATACCGAGCGTGCCTGTCCAGCTGTACCACTCCCGATTGGCGGAGATGAAGAAAGATACGACGTACTCATTGGGCGGACATTTGACCACGGTTGGCGCCGAGGCCATGCCACTCCACAAATTAACTGACATATCCGGAATGCCAAACGGCGGGCTCCAAGCACTGCTTCTCTCTGCATATGGACAGGTAGAAAAAAGTAACGACAAATATAAAACGCAAAAAGCTCGGGGGAAACGTACGGCGCCGCGGTGGCGACAGCGCGGTAGCCAGGCACACGCATGCCTTGCCTGGAACGAGCGGGGCAGGATGCTTACCTGGACAGGTAACTACCAGCCTCTGCCCTTCCCTGATTTTTGCCGTATAGTTGTCCAGGCGGTTGTCAAGCTGGATTTGTGAAACAGAGGCGTTGAACTTCATTGAAACATAGTACAGGGAGTCCTCGCGTACTGCAGTGTACGTCACAGCCGGTGACGTACTGCAGTTGTACTGCGGATAGTCGGGAGGATCTGAAAACAGCAGAAAACAGAAAGGTGTTAACGTAAAATCCCAAACAGGAAAGACACCTGGAGCAAAGTCGCCAAACAGCAGGTAAGCGCTTGATTGTTAAATAAGTTCAGGACGAACGTGAATAGATGTGCATGGTGGGACGGTGGGACGGCCAACGCGACCACCACGAACAGATAGATGTATACGGTTTGGTGCACGTGCGCGCGTATTGAGGGAGGGGAATGCATACACACATGTACGCCCAGATACACACATGGCGAGCGAAACGATGTGCCGTTCACGGGAGTATAGCAAAGGTTTGGGAGACATTTAGTGCACAGAAGCCAAGCGCAAGTACGACACGCGGGATGTAGGACTGATGTGGTGCATCCCAGCTGCGAGCGGCTCGCTGCTTATACCATTCGCACGATGGGGACAGCTGCCCCGACGGAGCAACGCAGCAGCAGGGAATGGACTGCTCAGCGAGGGCGGGAAGAGAGAGTCCAACATACATGTTTGCCACAGCAACGGCACAGACTTATAATACAGACACACACACACATTCACACACTCTCAGCAAGCAAGGCGCAGGGGCAGGGGCGACCTTGCAAACTTCAGATCTCTTTCCAAACCGGGATATGAAGCACGGCTTTCGTCGATACCCCTGATTGCGATACTAATACCTCGCGTATCCCTCTCCATTTTGTGAGCTTAAATCGACCACTGTGTACTGTCAAGGACTTCACGAGCATTGTGTCCTATGGGCACCCACCAATTCCCTGATCTACGCATCAACGGCCAAATGACGTACCAGTCAGTGATCCTTACCTTGCGCAAGCACGGAATTCAGTTGCGGCAAGAAGCACAGAATGACGACAGTGAAGGCTGTGGTTGCCAGCATTCTTGCACTGAAAAATGGCATAGGTACTTGGGCAAAGGAATCCGCGGCTGTCCTGTCAGGTTAGGCCAAAAATAATGAGTTTCTTCCAGACGCCGAGGAGACATTATCTATTCTCACTGAGCCGCCGCAGACAGCATGTTTTACTCGCTTTGACCGCGCTACCTAGATGCGCATTACCTTCCTTTGGGGAAAGCGGGAAAGTAGGTATGCAGCAATCCATAACAGTATTTACCGCTTGCAAATAAAACTTGGAAAAAATTGCGCCGGCTTGATGCGGCCTAATGACTCTATGCTCTACCCGGCATATCGCGCCATGGTCGAGAAAGTCAAAGGACGGAAATTTCAGGTAGGACTGGCACTCACTTGTGCCTGTGTTGAGCTTGCTTAAAAGAGGTGCATTAGAAGAGGTAGAGGCCACTCGAAGCTCCTTCTCGACATGACATGTGCGGATCAAAAGCTGCCGTTTCCTTGCGCTTGTACTGCTGTTGAAGTAAAGTGTGCAAAAAACCCTACCAGCATATGTGGGCTTCGTTGCCGTTCGAGCAGCAAAGTGACGAGTGAACCTTCGCGGCAGCGCTCGTTCTGACACTCGCTGGAGGTGGCAGCTGCATTAATAAAATATACACGCACTATGCCTCACTCAAGCAACCTCCTAACAAAAAAATTTGCATTCAAGCTGTCTACAACTGCCGTACTCTTTATACGTTGACTGCACGTAAATTTCAATAGTTCCGAAGTCAAAACGCGTAACAAATCGTCTCGCATGAAAAAGTTTACAGGTAAGAGCGTGCAGTCGAGTGTCCGGTAGGTATGCACTCCCTCTCTTTTCATCGGCCAAAAGGGCATAGTATTGCAAATAATTTGTCACATTCGTAATAAGCTGGTCCCGAATTTGTCCGGTGTAATACAAGGCATGGCTGTCCAGAGCACTGACCATGAACGTTGAATCGGCAGTGAATTCCTAAAAAGACATGGTGCCGAGACCTGCAGGGTAAGGATGATATCACAATAAAATAATAAAATTGTATCATTAGTAATACATTGCAAATTTGTCTACCTGCAAGTCAGCCGAGCGCGAACCGCCCGCTCGGCTCTCCCGCTCAAAGGCATTGGACGCCGAGCTGCAAGGCATACCTTAGATCTCGTCCGACAGCATTTTACGGTCCGCTTTGAACTTTCAATATTTCTGCCACAAATCGAACTAGAAATTTACCTGGTTAGAGGAATGCGGCCGCGCGCTACAGCGCTACAACAAGCCATTCGGTGCAAGCGATCAAGGACTATTGCGCAAATCGTATAACTTCGGGCCTTCTTCTGAAGGCTGGAAAGCCAATTTGTTTTTCCTGCTGAAGGGCGGAAATCCTTCACGATCCTTCTCAAGGCGATCTTTTCATCTTGAGTGAACTGAAGAGGACTGCCTGTACACTTTGAAGCATCAGTCCTCTTCCCTTGGGAGCGGGAACCGATCCCATAACGGTACCTTCATACTGAGGTAACATTATGTGCAAAGTTACATTGCATGAGCTCGCTTGTCTATCCGCCTTCAGCAGTGGAGGATGCGAGGACGTCAGAGCGGACGGCCCTCACGGGCAGTCTGCATAGGTAGCAAGTTACAAGTTCCGCACAAGTGCGGGGGTGTCCGTAAAGTGCGGTTACGTGGTGGACCAGCATCGTCCTCCCTCGTCCGCTTTAGCACGAAGCGCCTTAGAGCAACGTGCCTGACTAGTGCCAGGGATTGGTCCTCGGTCATAATCGTGCGCATGTCGCGCGCCCTTGAAATGCGAGGTCACGTTCGTACTTAGCCCGTGTACTAGTGTAAGCCGGGCATTCCACAAAAACATGCATTTCGTCTCCAACCGCCCCGCAGTCGCAAAGCTTGCAGGTGCGCGCTTTGCGCTCATGGCCGCTGGGCCGGTTAACTCCCAACAGCCTAACCGGAAACGCATAAACACTTGGTGCAAATGTTGGGGCATGGCAGTTTCAGCGTGGGCCAGCCACTTATGCTGCGTGCCCCTAAGCGGGGCCGCCCCCATCCAGTTCAGATAGCGACATGCCTTGACGCCGTTACTTCCACTTTGGAAGGTGTGTGGATTACCTAGGGTATCCGGGCACTCCCACCGGGCGTCGAGCCGCCTTGCGAACTCTTTAAGTATGCTTCCCACTGGCAACCTAACGGTGGCGTAATGCGCTATGAGGTGGTCACCACGCAGACCGGCTGGGGGCTCAGCTCCCAAACTCTTGAGGAAAGCTAGGACCTAAGGTAGCTGTAGGCTGTCGAAGGCGCGAGCCTGGCCGTTCAAATTCAAATCGAGGCACCACTGACTCCTACCTGCCCTTACCAGCAGTGCTTTTTCACCGCCAGCACACCACCAGCGGAGGCAGGGTATTTAAACCCTCTCGCTCGTCAGCCAATGAAACCTATAAACCTGCTTGCGCACCTAGGCCATATATTTAGCAAACCGTTTCTTGCTTGTAGTGGGGCATTTCAAGGAAAACGCTGTTCGAATCAGCCACGATGCACAGCTGTACGCATGCAAACGTTCACCCGGCGGATATCGCACGAGGACGGAAATCCATTTTTTTGCATCCAAATTGCGTTTGGTGCGTCAGGGTACGGTGTTGTTGTGGGATTTAAATAAGGCCACATGCAATCTGCGTTGTGCAGCATAGCGACTCGCTGGCGACTGACCAACACGCGTTCATTCCAGGGGGCTGTGCGTAAGAGTGCGTACGAACTATCCGCACAACCAGTAGCCATGCGCTACCCTCAACCCGGCAGCAGGCACTTGTACGACGCGCATGAGACTTTTTAGTCTTATGCGCCGGAAATTAGGGGCGCCAAGCACACGGGGCGCAATGAAATCGTATCATAAACAGCGAGGGTCACAGATGCCGTCCGCATAAGCCAAGCATTGCGCTGGCTAGCACAGAGCATGTACAAATACAAAGTAATCTACGTGCTCAGGGGTATATTATTGGAGTCCATATCGACCCCATCACCGGTCCGGGGCTGGAAGGACGTACGTGGAATGTGTGTGGCTGTATCCACACGTCATCACAGCGCCTTGACACCAACGGTATGTGAAGCTCACGTCCCCTCCAGCTGCCCGTACCGCTTTTAACGTCCTATCGCGGTCTGGTGAATCGGTGCTGAACGCTGCTGCTAGTGAGCGCTGGGCTTTTTGATTGAGCGTATGCTTCAAGTTATGAAATTCGCGCGGAATGAATCAGGGCACCCTCTTTATTGTGCTGACGCAGAAAGACGCAAGTCACCGCCCGGGATGTCGCACAATGAGCCGCTGGTTTGTGACAAGTCGCAAGGCTCACGACCCGCTGATATGTGACACCTGGTCACCTTGGTAGTTTATTATTATACCGATTGAGCGTACGTAAAACCTTTTAGAGCCTATACTTACATAATTGATACAACCAAACAAAGGTATCTTCTACTTCCGAACGCGTCAGACAGCCGCAAGCAACTGATGACCGTCATCATGCAGACGGCCCCTACCCGCCCCTACTGCTGTCCTACCTACCACCTAATCACTCCTCCAAGTATTTACTACTATTACGCGACAAAGATATCTTACGGCACCTGTTGGTGCCGCGCTTGCCCTCCACGTGAGACCGCCAACGCCCTACCTGTACGGCGCCTCCATGATTCCGCCATACCGATCTCCACCGCAGCCCTTTTAAAGACACCATCGATTAGACACGCACACCGCCACGAACAGTGCCATCACGACTATCACCACCGCAAAAGGCATATCGCCACACCACATCAATCCCAACTGGCGCACATACGTAACCGCTGTTGTACAACATCCGGCGGGGGGATGGACCATCGTTCGTCATTTCATCAAGAGACCGCAGTTTTGCATACCATCAGTCGTACCATCAGTCGTACCATAAGTCACACCGTGCCCAAGGACGAAAGGGGACAAGGACGACGTGACAACCTAGTTGTCCTGTGGCAGGAATCGCCGCTAAAGAATGGCTTCCTGAGCCCTTCTGGCGCTTTTGAAACGAGGGTGTAAATTCTCCCACCTCGTCCTCCTCCTCCCCTATCCAGCTATGCCTTCGATCCCCTTTTGTCCGAGCGCCGCCTGTCGCCGGGCGTTCTGTGACACGCACACACACACGCATGTCGCTTCAAACGGGCCCCAGGCCACCTGGGAAACCTCCCCGTCGCCGAAGCGTTCCTTTTCCAACCTACCTAAGGAAGCTCAACGCAACAAAAGATGGAAACCGAGGAAAAGCTGACCATCGCTCCGTATGAATACATTCGTCAATTTCTCCCAGAGCACTCCGTACCACACAGCCGTACCACACTACGCAGGCACCGCCGCCACCGCATAGGAGAAGCAGCAGCAGCAGCAGCAGCAGCAAGCAGCGCAGCTGTGGCACTCGATTGCCGCCGCCGCCGCCGCCGCCACCGCAATCGCAGCAGAAAGCAGCACTCGACACTTCAGCACAATCCAAAAGGGCCACAGCCTACACACACGATCTTGCTCCATAAGGGCCACAGCGTCGCCGCCAAGCCAGTGATGAGGGATTGCCAGATGGGGGAGATTAAGTACAAAGCACGTATTTGCATGGCACCACAAACTAGGAACCTGACGCGACCGCATGGCCGGACCAGTGTGAACTTCCACCTTCATTCTATTTCATTCCTCCCCAAGCCAAAACAAGAGTTCGCACACGGGAAGAAAGCCGGTTGCACAGTTACTGCTCCGCCACCTTATTTGGACATCTCGCTCCATCACCCAGCGCGCCTGCCCGCTGCGCGCGCGCAGGTATCCCAACAGGCTCTCCTTCCCACGCCATGCCGCGCTACGCTCTGCACATGCTCTCACAGTCACTCCGTGACGAAACCCTTCATGCGGCGATGGGTTATTTTTTGGCATATAGCTAAACGGGCTCATGCGCGCACAGTTCGGGGGGCACAAAGCAAGCTCACCTGCTCTCCTTACCTACCTACCTACCTACCTACATCATACATACATACATAGGCAGGCGGCTGGCAGAGGTTAAGGCCTGACTTCTGCTCCCAGTCGACCCAGTCGACCCGGGTTCAAATCCGCCTGCCGGCTCCTCGGGTGTTTGAGGAGTGATGAAATGGGAGGTGGCCCCCCATCTTATGGACGGTGTAGGACGTGATAATATCAACTTGCGAGCTGACCAGGAACTAAGTTGATGCGCCGTTGAGCCGCTAGATTTGGTTGGATGCTGGTGGTGAGTTGCCGAACCCAACGAATACATTCTGAAGTCGGATGGGGTGACGGATTAGGGTGCCCCTCTAGCAGGGGAGAGCAGGGACTGCCCCGGGAAAGGGGGCCGCTGGCGAAGTTAACCACCCTGTAACAACATACATACATACATAGAAAGCAAAAAAACACGCGAGGTGCTTCCGTACTCATTCGCCTTCCAAGACCGGAGCCAATAACAGCTGTACTCAGTGCATGGAGGGTGAACTCTCCACGAATAGGAAGCACCCAAGCAAATCTAGATTAACAGCGTCAACCACTTATTAAGCAGGTCGTCAAGTCCCAGGCGACCTAGGCCCAACAAAACGGGATTTCGTGCGATGCGGTGTATAGCATCTATTAATGTATAGATACATGCATGCATGCATCTATGCTTTTGGCAAAAGAGGAACGAAATCCATGTTTGCTGAAGGGGCCTCGAGGCAAAGCTCTCGCACAGCTCACACGCGACTCGGGCTGCTGTCAGCTGTGACCCCCAGTGCGTTGTGCTATTTACCATGTCCTCTCGTGCATTCGCCTTGCCCTACACATAAATACAGAGTACTAAAGTGCCATATCGTACGAAAAGAAAATGTGCCTTCATGCTATGCCCATGAAACACTTACCTTCCAGAACCAAAACGTGTGACAGAGGACAGTAGGAAGGAAAAATACAGACAGGAAAAAGAGGCCGGCAGGTAGGTGCGCGGCAACACGGCGAAACCTGAAAGCGCCAATAATGCATATTCTCTCTAGGCAACTGCAGGCCACCTTAACCTGACCCGCAGATGAGCATCATCGTGCCCAGAAGGGACACGCCCCTAAGTCCACAAACAAACAAACATACATGCAACGTCCACGCGCAAATTTACCGGCACATAGCGACGACATAAATCCCGGCCGTCTAGCAGCAATCAGCGAATAAAAGTCATGGGGAGAGGGGAAGGTCACAGCACGGGATCGCGGCGCATACAGACTCCCAGAGAGCAGCTGTGCGGCCGTCTAGCTCTGCGACACAATCATTCTCCTGATAGAAGAAGGTTCTTTTGCACCCTCCGAGCTGCATCATATGGACACCTCAGCCACAGGCCCCACAGGCGACAACCCCCTCGGGGGAGGCGCAAAGGAACGCGGATACCTCGTCTACTACGTCATCGCAAGACAGCTTTGGCTACAGATATCCACGACAGGTCTCTTAACGAGCCCCCAGGCCAGCGGGCCCCGAACCACCGTCACCACCGTCAAGGTGACACAAAGGCAGCCAAGAACCCCTGTCAAGCGGAAATTGTCGTTGCTGACCCCTCAAGCCCGGCAGCCGCAAGGCACTACACCAAAGCTAAAAATGCCAAGAGGAATACCATATATGTTTTTGCGAATCAGGCAGACTGAAGAAGAGATCGCAACACGCAGGATCAGTACACGAACGAAAATGACTAAAATTTGACTGATTTTCTTTGGTCAAGGAAACCCCCAAAAGCCCCGGCCCGTTCAACCACCACACCAGCAGTAGCAGCAGCAGTAGCAGCAGCAGCAGTAGCAGCAGCAGCAGAAGGAATTCTTAAAAAAACATCCCAATGGCATTTGTCCGAGAACGGCAACGTCATCCACGGATACCGCCACACACACGTACACACACTCGCTCTCCATATCTCTTACGTTTCAGTTGACGAATGTCGCATGTCGCAATACTGCTCTCCCACTCTGAACAAGAATTATTGAATTAACTTCATGGTGCAGCTAGAGCACATAAAGGGCACGTACACACAGACACACACATAGACACAAAAGCAGCAGCAGCAGCACAAACAATACAGGGACTACAGCCGTCCTGTAAACGACCCGCACGTGCAGCAGCGATGGTGCCCCGTGCCGCCGAAACAGAATGCCCATGTGCGGCAAAGGTAGTGAACAGAACGCCAACGCCAAGGCACAACCCCTGTCCAAAATGCAGGAAACAAGCGGCGCGTCGGCTTCCGCCCGCCTGCGCTCCTCCAGTTGTGCCCACCCGCGCACTTCACTTCACTTCACTTCCGGATTCAGCATGCATATGTGCATGTATGTGCATGTATGTGCATGTGTGTGTATGTGTGTGTCCACACAAACTTTTAAAAAGGGCGCGGACATACAGCACACCGATACACACACTGTGAGGGAGACGAAGGGCGCGCGCGGGGGGAGGCCCGCGAGTGAACACTGATCGTGCATGCGCGCGCAGGGCACTGCGACGCCACAACGGCGGGCGCGTCTTTTATAGCTTCATCTCCAGCCAAACGCTCAACCCGCACATTGGGTGCCTGACTGCCCCCGCCCGTGCCTTCCCGCCAGTAACAGCCCCCACACCATGCGCGCCTCACTATTCGATTCGCCGCGAAAAGCCGGGGACCGAAGGGTTGTTAAGGTTGCGACCATGCGCGCAATTCACACCGCCAAACAGGCAAGCCTACCAAGCCTAGTTAGGAGATTTGCCAGTTCCTTTCTAGAAAGCGATTGATCGCAATCTTGTCCTCAAAGTCGAATGGTGTGATGGTGCGCAAGGTGTCTTGTCATCAGTGTCCCACTCGATGATCGGAAGACTTGGGGGCGGCAGGCAGGAGGCAGTGCACGAAAGGGCACAGCAACCGCGGCAACCCACCCATACACTGCGCGGCAATGCATTACTGCGCCGCCCCGCAAAAGCGCATCCCATTACTATTATTCCCAAACAACCCGAAATTTCTTACTAGACATGCAGACATACAACACACATGTAGATGATACACACACACGCACATACATAAACACGCACATGTACGGGGAAAAGCGCTAAACCACTACGCTCGAGTACTTCCTCTGGTGAAATTGCTCGTGCGCCTGCCACCCTGGACGTTTCATAATCGTGGTGTGGCTCATGCGTGTTAAAGCACAAGTACGCGACCTCGCCTCTCAACTCTGCTAGCGGCGTGCCGCGGGTAATGCTAATGCCCTTCTAAAGCGCAACCAACGCCCTTCACTTCGGTATGCACCACTTCCAAAGCAGGAGAAAAGGAAAAGGACAAATAACAAATATCTTCTTTTGTGATATGTGATAGCCTGCTGCGAAGTCCTCTACACGACACCATCAACGCAACACCGTTCTCTCCGATGCGAACCCACCAGCCACCCGCCAGGACGTGATCCCTCCTGCACACCACTCTCTCGCATGCGTGTGCCTACGTAACATCTGCAGACAGACACACAGACAGATAGACAGACAGATAGACAGACAGACCGACATGGGAAATGCGTGAACAGAACCACAAATGGGGCCCACGTACTCGGCGCACAGAGAGGACCTTGACGGCATCTGACAGCGTCTGATCAGGCCAACCGGCAGACCGTAGCGTCACAGCACAGCGCCGTTGCCACCGCCACAAGTAAGAGAAATAGAGATCCGCTACCCAGCAGATTTCCGCGGCCGTGTGCACACAAAGGGATCCACAGCACACCACGCTTGGACAAGTGCAACCCAGTGCCAGCCCGGGATAGGGCCCCCTTCCTCCTCATTTAGATAGATAATCCGGTTCACACCCTTTCGCGGAAGGCTGCGCAAAAGCTATCCAGAGATGATAACCCACCCGCCGGCCCGTACCTCAAGATTCGCATTTGCTCATCCTCCGCCTGCTTGACATCTAGAGCGCACACCACCACCACCACCACCACCACCGCCACTCCACATCTTGAGCGACCGACGCCTTCCCAAAATCCGCAGGCGATACGCAAAACCGCACCACCAGCTGCGGCAGTTCATGCATAGCATCCCACACCCCCTTCAGCTCAGCTCGCCGCAACGGATGATGGGAAGCCTTCGGGATGATGCAGTCGTCGTGCAGGCACATAGCGTCTCAAGGCCAAGCCCCAGGGCCACCCGCTTGGGGAGCTGCGCGTGTTTCTCCACCTGATCGTCGGGGGTCAATAATGCGACGCGACAGAGCAGCCGGTCTGCATCGTATCCTCATCGTCCGACGCGGCCATGTCCATCCTCACCGCCGCCGCAGAAGCAGTAGTAGCAGGAGGTAGCGGCGCATAGGACTGCGACGTCAGCAGCGGCACGATGTTGCTGCCACCGCAGCAAGGAGCTAGCGTCGAGCCATTCAAGTCAAAGCCCGACTGACTTCCTGATCGCGCCGCAGCGGCGGCGGCAGCGGCAGCGGCAGCTCCGCCGCCGCCGCAGCAGCAACCACCCATGGCGGGCGTGTTTGCAGCCGCCATCGCTCCGGTACCCTGAACAGCACGGCGCTGCCGCCCTGCGGCGTCATCGTACCTTCCCCCCGCCGCCCTTCTTCCCCCAGATGCGCCACACCCAGCGGCAGCGGTGACGTCATCACCATCGGGAGCAGACGTCCGCATCCAGCGTGCAAACCACGGGTGCTGCAGAGCCCGGTCAGCGGTGAGACGCGTGGTGGGGTTACGGTCCAGCAGCATGCCCACCAGGTCCCGAGCCTCCCGTGAAATGTCGCGCCACTCAGAGCCGCCAAAGCCGATGGGTGCGCTGCACACGGCCAGCATCACCTGTACGCCCAAGTTGGCCAAATTGCGAGGTTGCGGGGGCGGTGTTGGAACTGGGGAGTGGAGTAACCTGGAGTATTAGCTGGAGGGAGAATGAACTACAGGCTCTAGCGTGAGCCGCTAGCGTGCCGTGCATGAAGGGTGTGAGGGGTACGACGAAGAAGCAAGCAGACGATTGACGGAAAGCAAAATCCATAAACGGATAGACGGATGGTGGGTGTGCGGGGGTAGACAAGGTAGAGGCGGCCTAAAGGTATTTTTCCGTGGGCACCTTGCGGTAGCACCAAACCGAGGGGGGGGATTAGCCGCTCATTCATTCGGTCTCTCTCCACAGCAAAAGAAGTAAAGGTTTTTTGGAATATGATGGACGCACTTCAAAGCCAGTAGGTCACCGTCACCGTCACCATCCCCGCCACAACGGCCTGCGGTGGGGGCACTGTGTGACTGGCACCCCGTACCTGGTACGCCGGCAGGGACTTGTCCAGGTCCTCCCGCGTGCGGTCCCAGAAGGGATACCGGCCGGTCAGCAGCAGATACAGCATGACACCTGTTGGGCGAGAGAGATTAGACAAAGGGTAGATGGAGGGCGGACCGATGGATGGCTGAGATAGCCATTCGTGATGGACACGGAGGTAAGGAGGGTCAGCGCATTAGAATGCCAAAGCAGAGCCGACAAGGGTTTAGGGTGCTGCGTCAGAGAACGAGATCCAGATCCGGCCCCCGGCAGTAGCAGCAGTAGAGGTGTGTGAGCCGGTGGAAACAACCAACAACACCAGCGGCTCTAAACGCACCGTCAGCGGCTTTCAGGGACCACCGGGACACAAGCTCACCCTTTGTGTGTGTATGTGTGTGAGTATGTATGTGTGTGAGAGAATGTGCGTGCGTGCGTGTGTGTGTGTGTGCCTAGACTGAAACTAACTCACTCGAGCGGCCTTCGAGGTTCCTTCCCGTCCACATCCTGTACTCCAATCCCTTGCCTGTTGACCTAGTAACAATCGTGCGGTGCACATTCCTTCCTATATAAATTCTTGCTACATATGCTCATTCATTGCTTTTTTTCGCTACCCAATTGCGCACCCCCTCCACATTCAACCAACCCGCAGGCCACTTCAAAACACGCTCCTGTGGGACTGCTGCAAGTAAAGCTGAAACCCCAAGCTAACCGCCAAAGACAGAAAAGGCGTAGGGCCTTCACGCGGACCTCCCTACCCCCCATCCCCCCATTCTCCACACCCCGCCCTCACCCGCCGCCCACTCATCCACCACAAGGCTGTAGCTGCTGGTGAACTGCTCGGGTGCGAAGAACACAGGGGAGCCAGCGCGCTTGGCGCCGCGCATAAGCTCAGTGTACGACAACGAGCACCTGCAGGCGTATGGTGAGGCGGCCGTATCACGTCAAGAAGGGATTACAGGCAACACGGATGTACGGAGGCGTTTCCATCGATACTATAGAAACTGTAAAGAGCTCATGTTTGTGAAATACCTTCCTCCTCAGGCAGGTATCGCCGGGACTCCGTCCCCTTTAGGGAAAGAAGGGGAACACCTGAACTACAACCTTAATTGTTAAGTTGTTACAAGCTGCAAGGCATGAGCCATGGCGCAAGTATGAAAAATGCAGGCGCCATGCATTGCTGCGGGCATACGCCTTCGCTACACACTCACACACACACTCACACACACCCAAAGGCCACCCAACTAAGCACAACGCTCACCCGAAGTCGCAGGCCACCACGCAAGGCCCGCTTGCCCCCGGACTCAGTTGGTCTTCCAACCGCAGGTGTCGTACGCCACCATAATCGCCTTGGCTCTGACCGCTTCCCGAGTCCGACCCGGAGGCCGAGGGCGCCGAACCCGTCGCCGCTGTCGCTGTCGCTGCTGTCGCTGTTGCCGCCGCGCCCGTCAGCAGAAAGTTCTGTGGCTTGACGTCGATGAGGGCGAGGTTGTGGTCGTGGCAGTCGCGGATGGCGGACAAGACGCACCACATGATGGCGGCGCAGCCACCCTCCGGCAGGGGACCTTTCTGAACGGGGGACGAGAGAGGAAAGCGAGAGCGACGGCGTTTTTAAAACATCATAGGAGTCGTTGGGCGCAGGGAAGACAAGGAAGACAGGCCGCGGGAGGGTTCATATACGCGGTATGTAAAAAAGCGGTGTGAAGCACATCTCGCTCTCCTCCGATACGCGGGGCAACACCAGACAGGTGGCCATATTTATCATCCAACATTAATTCTTTTATTTATTATACATTCAACTTGTTAAATGTATCAACGACAACAAATTCTATCCATATTAAATTAATATAAATTAAAAATTAAAATTAATATTTATAATCTACAAATAACCCCTTGGCCTCCTGGCTCTTGCAGGGCCCGCTCTCCTACGGACGCCGCAGTACGGAGGGTAATCCCATACCCTGCCCATACCCTGCCCAGCCCCAACCAACCCCAACCAACCCCTCTGCTCCACCTTGAGCGCCTGCGAGAGGTCGCCCCCCAGGCAGAGCTGCTGCACCAGGTACACGTTGTTGCCGTCTTCGTACAGCCCGAGGAGCTCCGCGACATAGCGACTGTCGCCGCTGAGGCAGCCCCACATGGCGACCTTAAAGGAAGGAACGGGAAGCGAGGGCGGGTTGGGGCTAAAACAATCTAGGATGTGGGGGTTGGGGGTTTCGAGTGCGGGACGGGTGCGGCTACTGGGGGTACGGTGGTATTCCCAGAACCCCAGAAGGAATAAAGATGCATTGCACGGCTTGAAGAGCTGGAGAAAACGTTATGCTGTGATGGTAGGATGGTAGGATTGCGGTTTCAGGACGGGTCGAGCGGTGTGCTTGACGTGACATGGTCAGACTCTCACCCCTTTCCTTGCCCGGGGTGATAACTGATGTGGGCTTCCGGATTGGGGTTTTATGATAAGGCCACGCTGAAGCGAGATTGTATCTTGTAGGTATAGCCTGCCTCATAGGGGCTCACCTCGCGACGGATGCATTCCAAAGACTCGTCATGAGAGCGATCCTCACGGGATTTTGAGATAACCTTGATAGCCACATGGTGAGAAGGGTCCTGACGCGAAGCTGCCATCCAAACGGTTCCAAAGTTGCCCTGAAAGGCAAGAGCAATGGCTAACGGTCACGTCCCCGAGTGTCGGGGGAATATGGCAGGGCAACACAGGCAGTAACATACATACATGATTAGAACACCAAGATTCACCACATCCCGCGATACATCAACTGGCAGAGTTTGGTTTGGGATACTACGATGGCAGGTACAACGAACTGCCGCCTTTCCCCGCCTCGCGAAGCCAGCTCAGCGAGGTGAGCTTGTATTGCGAAGTCAAGAATTGAATCCAATTCTCCCCTATCGTTTATTTAGCCGTTGCTAGCTTGGGGCTTGGGAAACCTGCCTTTCCAATGACCTCCAAGAGCGAATATTGCTCAGAGAAGTCAGTTCTGTAGCCTAGCTCGCTCCGATATAGAGTATGGTGCCTCTCTGGAGCGGCCACGGCGCAGCTCCGAACTCGGAAACCACATTTGCTAGCACCTCTACGTCGCAGAGCAACGCTGTGCCCTGGCCTCGCAGGTACTACCAGAAGACGGCGAAGTGAACACGATTTAGGTATTGAAAATGGCATCCGCTCACGACGGAGCTGCAACGGCGTGGCGCGCATGAAAACCCTGCGGGTACAATCGAGTGAATTAGGCCAAGCAGGTCTCCAACAGCGTTCCAATTTCACAAGTTTTGGTGTTCTGCGCCACCGGATTGTTGTCGGGCCACAGCACGCGACTCTTCTTTACCCCAAGAGTTCTTGCTTCCCCGCCCAGGCGTAATAGCCCACGCTTCAAGCCGACTAATGCAGATATAGATGGCTCGCTGTGTGCAGGATGGGGTTAGACAATATCGGAAACAATTGCAAGATATAAGAAGACTATTGCCTTAAATCACAAGCTTTGTTCAGAGAAGCATTTATCATTGTGAAACACATTCTTAAACAATAAGGACGTATGCTCGCAACGGATGGAATCTATAGCGGGATAGATGCCGTAATGCTCGGACCCTGGAGCCTGGACATGCTCGATTGGTTGACTCAATGATTACACTGAAAACTGTTGAGCCACCAAGAACCAGGCTACAAGATGGAAACCCCTAATTCTAGCCCTAATTCAACAGGTGGCACAAACTTTTCCCGCTGCCCTTAACGAATAGGACGAGCAACTTGTAACACCCTCGTGGAACCTGAACCTGATACCTGAAGGCGCAAATCGGGCTAACAAGTCCTTCTACACATATTCATGGCCTTCGGCATGGCCCGCATAGTGCCGGCATTGGACGCGGGACCGTACTCATATAACAAACACAATGGGAGGATTGGCATATTGCAAGTCCACATCCTTCAACAGATCCCAACAAGTAGCACTTCTGTAAAAGCTGCGGATGACAATCATGGCTAGGGAGGGCCGACCTTTCCTCTTCCTCGCGCTTCCTCCTAGCCCTGAAACCATGCAACAGACAACACTCTATGCTTGTAATGTGCGTTATGCGTGTTGCTATGTCTCACAAACTTGCAGACGGCATCTCAAAGTTACAACTCCACGTTTTCCTGACGACGCGTCCTCCAACCTTCCGGTTCCGATGGCGCTCTGCAATCCTACATCTATCGTCATCCTACCTCTTTACCCTACCATTCATCAACACCAACACCAGCTTTTGACACAATCGCCTCCGTTTTCTGAGGCTACACGCTCCGAGACCCAGCCATGTAGACTCAGGTACACAGGGATCAGCACAACGCCACTAACAGGAAATGTTGAGGGAACATTTCAAGACTGCATTACGCTGCTAACTTCGCGCATAGCGCCGAATGGCTTTGCTTCGTACTCCCAAACCCTCCCTTGTACAACATGCCCTTTGCTCCGAATTCACCTAGCACCGATAGCTCTTTGCACCGGCATTTAGCAACGATTGTTGTTTTCACCGAAAGCTCCTTCTCGCAAATTGCACCTTCCCCAGCGCTGCTTAGCTATACGTACGATTTGGTACACGTTCCCGTCCCATTACAACATCACCCACTTTCACACACATGTAACCTCCACATTCGACACTTCCACCACCACCTGCATTCCCCTTGACATGCTGTTGGCATTCTGGACACACAACTTCTTATTGGAACTCAAGGTTGTCACGATATGGCAACATCCAAAAATACACACGACCCAACGAACACATCGTTGTTTCCAATCCTTGCGTTTTTGCTTCATGCCAAGCGGAAAAGGAAAAGGAAAAGAGAAATCAACCCTTTATCAGCCCTTCCTTCTGTTGCTCGCCAGCGGCACCAGTGCTGGCATGTGTAGCGCTAGTGGTGGACACGGTCGCTGTCGCTGCAGGTTCCGTTTGTGGCGCCATTGCTGCCGCCGCGCCGCCGCCGCCTCCATCGCCGCCGCCGCCGCCGCTGCCGCTGGCCCCCGGGACTGTTGCCCCCCCAGCCGCGAATGCAATCCCATCCTCAAACGTTCTCGATTGCTCTGCCCATCCAGTAGCATGTAGGAACTCCTCGAACGTCATCATGCCCGGGAACTGCGTACGGGCCCACGCGGGCTGAACGAGTAAATAAACGAATTGGGACGATAAGAGAGAGGGTGATCCATGCGTCCCTTCTTCCGGCTCGTCCACCGTCGTTCCCCGTGGATTGCAACAACAGATTGCAAGACCCGCGGGCGGGGGTTTCATTGATTGACGGGGTGTAGGGATGCTGCGATGAAGGCGGGGCCTAATGGCAAGAGGCCTACAGGGCCCTCCGCAAGGTTCGCTGGTCTTTCTCAGCTAAGCGGGGGATTGTAGTAGGATATTGCTGAGGCGGCTGAACGAATCATCGAAGAACGGCCGTTCCGCGGAAGGGGCAAACAAGATGTGTCGCTGGGCTTGGAAGGCAAACGGAACCCGAAGGGGCAGGCACCATGTCCCCAGGGGGAAGCGGTTTTGCCGCTGTTGTGGCACCAGTAGCCAAGTCGAGGGTGAACAACACATGTTGCTTGAATGCTTAGCTTATAATAGTATTTGCGTGGAAGAAGGATGCGATTTCCCATCAACAGAGCATGTTGGAGGCCATGAAATGGGAGCCAACCCGTCTGGTTGGAGGATGTTGGAACGTATGTGAGCTCACTGCAACCTAGTTGTGCCCTTTGGCCGCTAATTTTCTTTCTCCTGCTGGTGCGGTATTTCCTTTTGTTGGCTTTTAGGCGTTCAGGTCTCTCTTTCCATTGGGCCATCGGCTCGCATGGGTAGGTCTACAGATTGGGGTTGCCCACCCCAACCATGTATAACACACACACACAGCTGGTGTCATCCATAAGTAAAAGAAGACGGAGGAGGGCGAGTTGTGGCGCATGTGCGCCAGATTGCTCATGAGACTCTCGAGTCCTGAGTACCTGCCCCGAGGTACTGGTAGGGTGCCGCGACGGGGTTTGTTGGGGGGTTGTACGACTCATTTAACGACCCCTCGTGGGCGAATATACGACATATACGACAGTGTCCCCGTTACGTGCACGACTGGACCGTATTGCATCTGCCACTATATATATAAAGGGGATCATCTCAAAAGGTAAGTAACAACGTGGCGTTGTCCGCGCAGTCCGCTCAGTGTCCCGTTGCATTTTAGGGGTTCCCCTTTGTTCATCCCCTTTTATTTTATATATAAATAAAATTAAATTACACGATTTTATTCCCGAAAATGTTGTCTCCTTGATATAATTGATTTAAGTCTGATGTTGTAAATTGATGACGCGGTGATCGGACCATCTCCTACCTGCGCCCGGCAGGCCGCCACATCAGCGTCGTAGCCTCGCTCCGTGAGGAAGCTGCCGGGGGAAAGAAGTAGAAGGAAAGGGGGCCGGGCGGGCGGGAAGCCAGGCGGTTGCGTGGGATGCATGTATGCATGTATGTATGTATGTATGCATGTGTGACCTCCCCCGGATTCCCCCGGGTTTGCCCATCAAGAGGTTCTTAACGGACCTTTTCCTCCTCTCGGGGGATCCCGGGGCATTCGTGGCATTTGTATGACATATATGACATATATATAATCTTATTATGAAGTTGAATTTGTCGGTCGCAGAATTTGGAAACGGGTTATACGATGCGGAACCATAAGCGAAAGTTGGTAAAATACAAAAAGGGATCAATAAACTTAGCTTAGTGTAAAAACTTTAGTTTGGAAGATTTCTTTTAATCCATAGAAAAAAAATCGCAATTGCATATTCTTCAACGTGCTGCTGCGGCTACTTTTAGTCTATATTATATATAACCTGTATATTGACCTTATTTCGGGAAGTCATTACATATCTGCAAGGCGCCCAGGACCCCCCCCCCGGGTCCTACACCTGCTATCACCATTCACTGATATACAGGTGTCGGTCACTTTCCCACATATCAGTGGCAGTAACAGTGACGGTGACAGCCCCTAGCAGCAACTCGCGCTCACCGGGAGATGCGGAAAACGTCGCGGGCTAGGAACCAGAAGGGCCAGGCGGGGATCCGGTTGTGGCGCACAGGACGGCCTTGCACCTGCTTCGTGCGCACACAGCGGCAATGGCAATGGCAGGGCACCGGGCGGGAGCATTGCCTGGCATCGCTTTGCAGTGCTCCATACAGTCATCTCACAGGGATCTCAATACATACATACGTACGTACATACACGCAGCCGTCCTTAGTAGCTATCAAGGCCATCAACGCTCTTCTTGCTCGTCGCTCAAAACTCGAGGCCTTTCTCGGGCCCTCCATTCATTCATTTATCGCATTCATTATTCGCACTCACCCGCGAAAACACGCGGCATAGTTGCTCTGGACTGAGCTCTTCCCCGGATAGCTCGATGGCGCGCAGGCGCAGGGCTCCCCCTTCCTCCTCCTCCCCCTCCTCCTGCTGCTGCAACTGCTGCGGTTGTCCCGGCAGGTGCCCCGGTTGCTGTTGCTGTTGTTGTTGTTGTTGTCCGGTGGTCCTCCTGCTGCCGCCGCCGCCGCCGCCTCCCCGCAGGCTCCCGGGAGCGCCAGCACCGACAAACGGCACCAACACCTCGCTGCCCGGAGCACCTGCCGGGACTCCCTCCCCAGCAGTAGCAGCAGCAGTGGCGCTACAGCCGCTACTGCCCCCTCCAATCCCCGCCAGAATGCTACCGGCAACCAGACCCATGTCGCGCGCCGCCACCAGCTGTATAGGCCTAAGAGCCGGAGGGGGAGGGGGAGGGAGGTGAGAGATGAAGAGAGGGTTTTAGGGTTTTAAGCGTAAAATAATCAGGGTAAGCAGTACGCTGCGGGACTTGTGAAGGGAGGAGGTTAGAGGGGACCCAAGTAGGGAGGTAGGGATCTGTTCGTACAAAAAACGAGGTGCGTGTGTGTATGTTCTGCTTAAACCGTTCCCTTCAGCATACATACGTACATACATACAGTTCTTTTGATATTTGCCTTAGTCAGAAAGCCCTCGACGGGCCTCAAAAGGGTCCTCAGGTATGTATGTATGTGTGGGGCAGGGGGTTCATATCTTCACCCTACGGCCGCTGCCTGGCAGACCCTGCCTTCCCCGGTATTTAGGGGCACCCTTATCTAATCACCCTAGCCGACTTCTCAGTGGATCGCTCAAGTTCCGCACCCATCACCAGCATCCACCAGAATCTTCCGGATCACGAGCGGCTCATCTTCATTCCCGGTCAGCTCGCAGGTTTACTTAGACCCACGACACCACCGTCCGTCAGTCGGGGTCACTATTGCCTTCCACCATCGAGAGAATTGCTTGTTCTTTGCCGGTCTCGATCCCGGGATCTCCCGGGGACATCAATGTGTGCGTTACCAGTAGTGCCTGATCTGATCCAGGCCTCTAGGTTACACCTTTGGAGGGTAACCCATCAACTCCGGAAGGTGATGTAACACACAGACACATTTTAAAGATGCTCAGCGGACAAACCCCCAGAGGCATTCCCCCATTCCTGACTCAGTGACTCACTAAAACACACACGGAGACTGCTCCCAAGCAGCATTCCTTACTCAGCATTACTTCCTTTCTTCATTTCCCCCTTCACTCTCAAAGCCAGCCCCCAAACACCGCACACGCAGACACACACACCTGCTGGAGGGAGTGCCCCAGGAGAACGTGCCCCTCAGGATTTCGGGACGGGTGTAGCGCTTCCACAACTCCTCCATAAAGATGCTGGCCTGTAGTGGTTGCAGCAGTAGCAACAGCAACAGCAGTAGCAGTAGCAGTTGTCGTGTCGAGTCCGATCCCAAGGCATCAACAGCAGTAGCTGTGTCTCGTAGTAGTAGTGTAGTAGCAGTAAGCGATCCTGGCAGCCCCCCAGCCCAACCCCTTAGGGTCCCCGAGGGCGGCACCCTGTGACTTCCAAACCCACCCCTCCACGCTACCCCCCCCCTGTACCGCCAGGCGGCTGGCAGAGGTTAAGGCCTGACTTCTGCTCCCGGAGTGTCCGGGTTCAAATCCGCCTGCCGATTTCTCGGGTGCTTGAGGAGAGTTGAAGTGGGAGGTGGCCCCCCGTCTAGTGGACGATGTAGGACCTCATAGCATCAACTTGCGAGCTAACCAGGAACTAAGTTGAGGCGCGGTTGATCCGCTATATTTGGTTGGATGCTGGTGGTGAGTTGCTGAACCCAACGAATACATTCTGAAGTCGGATGGGGTGAACGGATTAGGGGTGTCCCTCTCGCAGCGGAGAGCAGGGAACTGCCTCGGGAAAGGGGCCGCTGGTGAAGCTTAACCACCCTGTAACAACATACATACATACATATACATGTACACACACACCAGATGGACAGACACACAGACAGGCACACAGACAGACACGCACCCTCAGCGCCACCGTGGGGACTCCCCCAGCCAAGATGTCCTCAATCAGGTGCTTCTGCTCCATCTGAGTAATGCCGTACCCACAGCCCCGGCCACCGCTGCTGTTATAGATGATCAGCCGCACGCCTGCGGAGTCACCGAGTCAGTATGCGGTGCAGTCACGAGTGTGCGGTGCAGTCACGAGTGTGCGATGTGGGGGCGAGCATGCGTGGGGATGTGTGGGACTGACGGTGAAAGTTGAGAAAGAAGGCGGAGGAGGACCTTCATCCATCGGTCCGCACCAGTGCAGATGTGCAGATGCAAAAGGTGAACACAAATGGTCTAAGCCACTAACATAAAACACAAACGAACAAACAATCTCATCACACATATAAACAGAGACGTACAACATAATGCATACATGCGGACATACATACATATACACAAACAAAAAACACAAACAAACCCATATTCAACCCCCAAGCGACCACCCACCCACCCGCGGCTTTGGCTGCCGCCGCCAGGGTGCGTGCCCGAACCAGCTCAGTGGGGTCCGCTGTGGCGGCGTCCCTGGAGGGCGGGAGACCAGTCGAGAATATGTTAATGCGATTTGACTATCAGTTTATCGCGGCTTTACAGGAAGCCGTATGGTGGTGTTGTGAAGTGTATATGTAAACGGCACATGTACGGGCAAAGGTACACTTACTTCGACAGCGCGTGGCAGTAGATGGCGGTGACGCCCCGCAGAGCGGACCCCAACGAGCCCGGATCGTCCAAATCTCCCGCAACCACCTGTTGCCGTACAGTCAAATGTTTTTGGTCGCGGGTGGGTTCGCGGGTGGTTAAAGCCAACTGCATCCTGCTTGGACCTGTAGCACACATGCGGTGATGGCGGTGATGGTGGTGATGGTGGTGGTGATGGTGGTGATGGTGGTGATGGTGGTGATGGTGGTGATGGTGGTGATGGTGGTGATGGTGGTGATGGTGGTGATGGTGGTGATGGTGGTGATGGTGACGGTGACGGTGGTGGTGATTGTGGTGATGCTAGCAAAGGGTGCACAGAGAGACCGAAAACAGGACGCACGCTGGCACGCTGATAAGCCCCTACTGTTGCCCGCACCCCTACCTGGACTTCCGACGGCAAGGACTTCGCCGCTGGGCCCCCGGGGTTGCGGCTCATGGCCACCAGCGTGTGCGCGGTGCGACCGGGTCCGGCAACCGTCAGGAAGCCCTGCACGCCACGTGCGGCAAATGAATGCCGGTGGTTTTCTGGGTCTAACTTAAATTATATATAAGGAAATTTCGGTCATTTAGAGGTTTGTGTTAGACACAGCAAAGCGCTGGACACCCCCGGGTCCTATTACCACTGCCGCCATTCACTAGACATCATACATGGAGAGTGTCGGCCACTTTCCAACAGTTTGCTAAGAGGGGGGTTTGTCCACGCTGGGCCTGGTTCATACGGTTTAACGCCGTACACCGCCCAACGGGCCCTCGCGGGTCCTTTTGGAGAAACCGAGTGGAGGTGTTGTGGGAGGTGCCGACCCACGGGTCAATGGCCCAACCTGGGCAGCCATCCTGGACCACGTGCCCCTTAACTACGTTGACGTTCCGTTTCTGTGAAGCTCGTTCATGTTCTAAGACCCGCACACACAAACATACAAACACACAAACATACAAACACACCTGCAATGCGCTCCTGGCGTCGGTTGCATGTTGGTAACAGTAGCAGTAACAGTCCGAAGGTCACGCATACATAAACACATACACACACACAAAGAAGTCAACGTACAGTAGGCGGAAAGCGAAGGGAGTTACTGTTGGGCCACTTAGGGTAACGCGACAGGAAGGTGGTTGCAAATACGCGTTCAGAGGCCCCACAGCCCCGCAAAGGGTTGAACGCACAGAGACAACCTTCATCACAGAGAAAGGTAGATAGACAGACTCACAGACCGACAAACCAAGGAATGCAGAGATAGACGTATAGAGCCACTCGTCACCCTATCCACGCCGTCGTCCTCGTCCGTGCGTCACAAAGCCGTACTATATGCCAAGGACGAGAGCTCTCGCACGTAATAAAAAAATATAAGGGTTAGCGGACCTGCCGGTGACGCCGGTGATGCCGATCAGAAGAATGCGCGCGTCCGCTGGAATGTGTACGATGTTGCCGTTGCCGCTACTGGCGGCAGCCGTACCGGCAGCTGTCGCCGCCGTCGCTGAGACTCTTCCGACTCTCAGGACCTGGCCGCCGCCGCCGCCGCCGCCGCCGCCGCCGGCCCAACGGAGCAACCCTTTGCCGCCGCTGTCACCGCCGCCGTCACCACAGGCCCATACAGCAGGTCCAGGGCGCACGGCGCGGCCGCGGCCAGCTCGTGAACGGTCTTGGGACGTTTGGTGCACGTAATGATTAGTGAGCTGGGTGCGGGTTGCGGGGCGTGGAAATGCGGCCGCTGCGGCGGCGGCTGCAGCGGCGGCAGGGGCTGCTGCAGCGCCCGGAAGGGCGGGCTTAGGACTCCGTGGCTGACTGATGGTTTGCTGGAACATGCCTGTCATTGAGAATTGAGAAAACTTGGGGGAACAGAAATGGAGGAAAGCAGAGGCGTGAGTTTTGCTCTATTTCGTCTGTTTGCCTGCCTGATTATTTGCTTGTTTATAATGTTGCAGGAATTTTGTTGGAGGATTTGGAATGGGGCTGCTCTAACTGGTGCTGATCGGCATCAGTGGGGTAAGTCAGTTAGCTTGGCTTTGGATTAATCGCGCGCCCCTCTTCGGAGGCTTTTGGTTGACGCCAGCGGGCGGTGGGGCTGACGCCGAGATTGCGCAATGCGTTGTTGGACGCAGACTGTCGCCTTCTCCTTCTTTCAGTTCATAATGCCGCGGCCTCGTTCTTGCAACGAGGAGGAAGCGCGGCTTTAATTTGTTGTTTTGCGATATGAAGCCCGATCTCTATCCTATTGCGCAAAGAAGGTTTCCACGTGTGTCCACCGCGTAAATCCGTTTCCCTTGAGTACATGTAGTATGGCGCCGGTGCATCTGGTGGACTGGACTGCTTTCCATCCGGCATTTCCTTTTCGCCTCAAAACCCTAAAACCCAAACATTTAACGGCCCGGCCCATCCAACGCCAAATCTACCTTCGCATCACACACGGCGATTTAAATTCAAAAAGCCCGACATCGATTACCTGATGGTATATCTGAACTTAAAAGATATTCAAAAGGCCGACCCTAGTGAGATTAGCAAATGGAGCAGTGGGCTCCCTGCCCTCTCATCCACACATCCACAGATACCGTCACAGCGCCACACGCACACTGTAGCATCGCACATGTAAGCATACGCTCTTTGCCGCTAATCGCGCCCTAGCAGCGGCGCTAGGACCTGCCTATGGCTGCCGTCACCGCCGCCGCCGCCGTAGGGCCCGCAAGCGCACCGCGGCAATCGCCGCCTTGCTGCTGCCGTACACGCAAAATCAAAAAACCTATCATCCACGGCTGCGATATCACCCCACCAGCAGTTGCTACCCATTATACGCGTATAGCTAATTCATTGCATCTTATCGAGTATGTCGTACTAGGCTAGCTAATTGTAAAATGCGGCTATAGGAGCGACCGCGCGCATGTGCCCCACGGCAAAGTATACGCTTGTACAACAGCTGCACAAAGTTGTACTACAATACAACACCACTTCAACAAACCCACCAAACAATCAAACACATTACAAACGAGCTCACGAAAACTGAAAGCCTCGAGACGAAAGCACAGGACAGGATGCGCATCGCCGCACATCAACTTACATCCGCCGTACAAAGTACACACGGCTCTGCGGTACGATGCTTTCAGTGGGGATCGCTGCTGCAGTTAGTAACGTAATATGCAGCGGTCGAAAACGCTGCTCCCCCCGGGGGGGGGGGGGAAGACGAACCACACACGATTGAAGCTGCTGCCAGGGCAAGAGAGAGGGGCTGGGGGGCTGGGGCCCTTACAGCACCTCCATGAGAGCGGTGTGGGGAACACAGCTACCTGGTCCACTCAATCCACTCAAGAAGCAGAAACGCACACAGGAACAGGTCCCCCTCACAGCCCCTCACAGCTCGCCTCCCCCCCCAACGCACCGCGACAGTGTCACATCGAGTTTACCTAAGTCGTACCTCTTTACCAAGAGCCCATCACATCACATCACATCGCCAAGCATCATTGTTTTTCCTATATTTGTATAGCAAACCCTATTATTTATTATAATTGTATATATATAATAGATGCTAACATTAGAATTAACATCTGCGTTTCCCAGGCCGTCACTTAATGACGACCACATCCAGTGCGGTGCACACGCCACGAATACACACAAGCACATCCACCCACCCGGCTACCGCCGCTCAGCTCCTCCCCCAGCCATTGCCATTGCCGTTGCCACTGCCTTCACGCACGGCCAAGGACCCTTCCCCACAATCCCCACATCGCCCACGCCCGTCACGGCCCCAACACACATTACCTCCATAACCAAAGACCGCGCTTCCTCCTCCCTCACTCCTTCACTCACTCACGGACACCCTGCGAGACATTTCACATCACGTCGGTTCCCTCTCCTCCTCCTCCCCCTCCTCCTCTTCTTCATTCCTCCTCCGCATCTGCCTTTGCCACCTTCGCTGCGCCGCTATTCCTTAACATCACCCCCGCCGTCGCCGCCGCGGCTGCGGCTCTTTCTCCGACTTCCGAGCGCCCTGGACTTCGCCGCCACAAACCTTCTTCGCCTCCAGCGCCGCTGACGCCACCTCTGCCCGCGTTTCCAAGGCGGCAGCGGCGGCCCCCCGCCGGCGCGTCTTCGTAACCCCCGCCATCGCCGTGGGTGCCTGCAGGGCCGCGACCTCCCCTTCGTCATTCAGTGGTGAGCTCTCCGCCCCCGCTGCCGCCCCCGCTGAAGCACTCCGCCGCCGTCGCGGAGACCTGGCTCGACACTCAGCAGGTACCGCCTCCGCGGCCTCCGCCGCCGCAACACTCGGCGCCGTCGCCGCTTCGGTTTCCGTACCCGCGGCAGTCTTCCGCCGTCGCCTTGACGTACCTGCCGCCGCCGTCGCCTGAGTTTCTTCCGTCAGCTCCGCCGCGGCAACCTCCGTACCCGCCGCCACTGCGCGCCGCCGCCGCCGCTGCCGCCGCGGGGATCCAGGATCTTCCGCCTGCGCTGCCTCCACCGGTTCCGTCGTCGCTTCCGCGGCCTCTGCCGCCACAGTCTCCGGCTCTACCGCCGCCTCTCCCGCGGCCCCAGCCATGTTTTTGCCGCTTTGCGACGACTTATTCCCGGAGCCTGAGCGGCGCTTCTTCCCCACAACCTGCACTGAAGCTGCGATATCCTGAGATTGAGCACCGCCAGCCTCTGCCTCCACCGCTTCCGGTGCTTCCAACATATCAATTCCTTCGAGCGCTTTACCTGCCTGCCGCCTGCCCCGTCTCTTCGTGCCGGTACTCGCCACTTTGCCTCCTTCGGCCCCATACCCGACCGTGCCGCATGGGCGGGCCTCGCCACCTCCAGCGCCTCCGTCTCCAACGGACAACGGACGGAGTAGCGGCGGCTCCTCCTCTGGCTGTAGCCGCAGTAGCACATCCGCCTCCGCCACGGCCGCAGCAGCCTTCCTTCCCCCGCGGCGGCGGGCAGTTACGCTGGCTGTGGCGTTTCCGCTGCTGCCATTGGCACCGACAGCAAAAGCATCACCACGATCATCACCACCACCACCAGCAGCAGCATCATCCTTAATGGCAGCAGTCGCGGCTGAGGCGCGCCGGGAAGCCTTCCTCCTCCCACCGACTGATCCGGCGGCGGCGGCGGCGGCGGCGGCGCGAGACTCGTCCATTCGGGCGACTTTGGTTTCTGCCGCCTCGATCTGCAACCACCAACCATTTCCTCATAACAAACCTATCAAACAGATCTCCGCAATCAGGGCAGGATCAAACCGTAGATCAGAAGCGTGAGTTTCCATCCCTAACATTCTATATAGAAGCCTTCCGAACAGCCTTCCGTGTATCCATCTACAGCTCCGTCCCTTCCGCAGCCCGATCAGCCCGGTCCGCTCCAGCAGCAACTCAGTCCCCAGCAACAGCAATAGGTACTGGTGGTGGCTTAGAGAACTGGACGGCCCTTGCCCCACTCGAACCTCCTTCCTGCCCTCCTCCTCGCCGCGGGCAGGATAGTACACGGCTTGTTACTGCTACTGCTGCTACTGCTACTGCTGCTGCTGTGGGGGCTGTTGGAACTGCGAATGCGTGAGGTCTTGCGCGCACGGGGGGAAGTGGAGCAGCTGGAGAAATTAGACCTCATACCTGTAAAGCCACCACCACCGCCCCCCCCCATCACGTGCTCCCCAATCCCACATTTTCGGGATGAAGCCCCTTTCTTACCCTCCTCGACGCGCCACACACCCCCAGGCCCCCTCCTAGCCCCTACAGCTCATCCCCCAATACCGTACCATACCTCGTCCATCATGTCGCGTTCCGGCGTCAGCAGGTTGCCGTACGCGTCCGTCGGCGTCGGCGGCCGCGGCGGGCCCCACATCAGCGCCGCCGCCGGCTGCTCCGCCAGCAGCTCGTCCACAGTCATGTGGTTTCGGCGCAAAGTGCCCGCCAGACGAGGCGGCAGGGAGGCGCCCAGAGCCCAGGCGGCCATGAGGAGCGCGTCCGCACGGCCGTGATTCTTCTTGTGCCTGTTGCGGGGCCGGCAATAAAGCCCGACAATAAAAATCCCTCGAAGGAGAAAAGGGGGGAGGGAGGGAAAGACGAACCACACACGAGTGAAGCTGCTGCCAGGGCAAGAGTGTACCAAACGTAGAACTGACCGAAAGGCGTCCGTGAAGACCGCGACCTCCCGAAGGGGGGAGGGAGGGGGGGATCCGAAACCCCAACCAGTACAGGACACCCGGTGTGTTTTGGGTCCGGCACGATACCCCCGAGCAGAACCCCTCACCCGGAGAGGAACACATACAGTATATACAGTGTTGACGCAAGTGATATCCGCTTCTCACACACCCATACATACGTACAGATGTACAGACGTACATACACAATCGCACACAGCACCAAACCACCTACTTGAGGATGCGTGCCTGCCCCGGGAACAGCACTCTAGCTAGAGCCAGACCGGCGTCCTTGCTGCGTGCGCCGTACAAACCCAGATCTTGCTTCCACCGCCGCACAGGCGTTGAGCCCACCTGCCGTACTCGGACCGAAGCCCAACCAGAAACCCGAAACCCGCCACCACCAAGCACACCACCGCATTAGCCGGAAGGTGGACGGGCAGTAGGTAGCAGATGTACGGCAGGCGGGCAGTGAGGTAGGATCAGGAAGAACGCCAGCTAGTGTTAAGGAGAGAAGGGAAGCACAGCATGGCGGTCGCGAGGGTTTGGGAAGGGCGATGAGGACGCCCAGGCCTAGCCAGCGCAGCGGGAGTTCTTAACGTGGGAATGCTCCCCATGCGCTCTGACCCGCAGGATCCTGACGCAGTACATGATAAAATTGCTACCGCTACTGCTCTTGCTGCTGCTACTGCCGTTACTACTGCCATTATTCGCGCTATTGCTACTGCTAATGCTTGTTCAGCCCTTAGAGGTTGAATCCCTCTGCTCTCCCCCGTCCCTTCCCGCCATCCCACCACCCATCCCCCACCGCGAAGCCCATGCCGGTCAGCAGTCCCAGCCAGGCGCCCGTGCTCCAAACTGTGTCGGGGCGGGCGGGAGAGCGGGGTGAAGTGGGTGGCAGGGGGGGGTCAGGGGGTCCCGGGGGCAATGGGGCAGAGGGAGCCGGGGGACAAGTGGATGCGGCGGTGTGTGTGTGCGCCTGCAGGGTGCCACACAGAGGAGGGGGTCCGGGGGGAATACTGTGGTGGTGCAACATGCAAAGAAATCAGCTACAGACGGAGGGTGACGATGAGGAGTGGTGAGGAGGGAGGTGGAGGGGAGGGGGGGTGAGGAGGTAGGAGGAGGTGGGTAAGGAGGAAGGTGAGGAGGATGAGGATGAGGAAGGTGAGGAGGAGGAGGGTGAGGAGGAGGGGGAAAAGACGAACCACAAACGAGTGAAGCTGCTGCCAGGGCAAGAGTGTACCAGGCGTAGAACTGACCGAAAGGCGTCCGTGAAGACGGCGACCTCGGGATGACGTAGTGAAGCTGATGTCGGAACAACTACCTACTTAAGCCGCCAGGACTAAAAAAGCAGAGAAAGCAGTAATGCCAAGCCTTAAGTAGGTGTAGAGGCGGCGGAGAAGTAGTAAAGCGCTGCTGTCGTAAAGCTGGAAGAAAGTTTGCTGCTGACCTGGAGAACTAGCTGATTTGCTGGTAATGAAAAGCTGTCGATATGCAAGTGCTCCTCCCAAACCCCCCAAAAAAAGCGCGACTGTCCCGACCGACCCGACTATCCTAGGAGGACGAGGGGGGAAGGTGGAGGGCTCAAAGCACGGAGGTATGTCAAAATTAAGGCACCGGTAGCGGGGAGGGTGGCGGGCACCTGGGAACAGTACGGCTGCACCATACAAACATGTGTTTGTGTGTGCCGGGGGGGTCATTTGGATGTCGGGGGAGAGTGGGGAAATGAAGGGAGGTGCGCTTCCCCGAACACACGTCACGCCCTTCTCACGGCTGGTGTATGCGGATATGATTCCATCTCCCGGCAGGATGGGCGGCACCTCCACATAGCCGTACAGCGCCACGCGGCGGCGCTCCTCCGGCGGCGGCAGCGCGCTCGCCAACGCACTCGCCAGCACCGCCCTCGCCCCCGCCACATGCAGCAGCCTGTTGTGGAGGTGGTGGTCTTAGAAGTGGCGGTTTTGTGGAAGTGGCGTGTTCAAGAAGGTCAAGGCGCATGGGGCATCGGAAGAACAAGATGCAAGTGACTGCTAAAACACAACACGACTTCGAAGGTGGTATTGGATGCGGTAAAGATGGGCGGAACCCCTCGCACACACATTTTCTTGTTCGCTTCAGCGCCATGTAATGATGGACTAATAAATAAAAAATATTATTAATACATAATAGATGTAAATAATTAATAATATAAATAAATGTAGATATAATAAGTAAATACATAGAATGATTAATAAGTAATAAGCCCCGTGTATTGCCGTGCTCGGGAACGCGGTACGATACCTTCGCTTGGAGACCCCACCCGTGGCGGTTGGTTTCCGGCGCTCTGCGGCGCTGACAGGCATGTCCCACACGCGCACCGTCCAGAGGGAAAGGTCATCCGGTGGCGGTGGCGGCGCAGGGAGCCATAGCCCATCACCCGCCGCCGCAGCGGCGCTTACACCGCCGCCGCTGCTGCCGCCGTCACAGCAGTGCCCATCGCCGCCTTCGGAATCCGATCCGCCGCCATGCTCATCCCCTTCGTCCTGAGCATCTGAGGGAGCGGTAGCAGCACCATCGGCGGCTGTACGGCCTGCCAAAACCCCTCGCTGGCTTGCGGCGGCGCTACTTGCGCCACCCACGTCTCCTGAGCCGTCGGCTGCCGTCGGCATTACCATTAGCCAGCCGGCGTTGCCGAAGTGCCAGGCAGGCTGCTGCGGCGGCGGCGCCGCCGCTGCTGCCACCGAGGTGCCGTACTCCGCCACCGCTGCACCGCTGCCAGGATGCTTGGCTGGCAGCTTGGAAGACGGCCGCGCCGGCGCTGGCGCCGCCGCCCCTGGAGGAGGCGGTGGCGGCCGTTCCTCTTCATCCCAGTATATCATCGCGAGGGCACCGCTGAGATCTGGATCCACAGCTGCGACGATGTGTCGTGTTGGAAGCTGCGCGACGGTGGTATAGCTGTTATTGTCACCGGTTGCAGCGGGCCCACTGGCAGTTGCCACTGTGGCTGTTGCTGTAGCAGCGGCGGTGACGCGGCGAACAGCCTCCGGCGAAGGCACCGGTTGACGGAGATGGGCCACTCGGACCAGGGTCGACATGGTTTGACGCCGATGTGGTTGATGATGAAAACAGTCATGGTGATGCAGTGGAGCTGTGAGATCAGATCCGTTAACAAAATTTGAACTGACTCGACTCCTTGGTGTGGTGGCGGGAAGGTATGCAGTATTTTGGTCCTTGTTGACCAAGCTTTGATAACGGCGGGAACGGCCATGACTTTGGACGCTCTGTATCGCAAGATTACTAGCCAGCGCGGCTTTTTCGGATTTTGTGCTTCTGCTAGCTGAAGCCGCAAGCTTGTCATTGGTAGTTGAGGCCGGCAATTTGACAACCGAGGCTGCCAAGCTTGTAACGGCGTTCCGTCTGACCGAAACAGCTCTCCGACGTGGAATGCCTAAGAAAGAGCCCGCCTTGCAATTACCGGTACAGTTGGCCGAACCGTCGGTGCCCACGCGGCAGTGCGTACAGGATCTGCCCCCAAGGCAAGGAAATGATACCACATACCCATCAGAGGGGCCGGCAACTCTGACACGACAGGCAGCGTGGCAAGCGGGATTTCCAGTCGCCAATGGAAGGGCCGCGCCAGCTCTTGTAAAAGCTGGTGTCGCAGCAACTACAGCGGCTTGAAGTCCTTTGGGGGACAACCATCGCCATTTAAGCGCATGTTGCGTAGCCTGCATGCCTTTCCCCGACACTGAAGTCAAGGTTTCGTTGCACCGGAGGAAACAAGGCCCGAATTAGCGCAAAATATTATTTGCGTCATTTCTCTATCTATGGTGTTATACTAAAGACAATTAAAATAAACGGACATTGAACGCTGCAACGTGCCCACTTCCTCGCTAGCCACTTGCAAGCGGCTATAATGGAAAGGCTGCCTTTCCATTATGAAATAGAATCTTCAAATGTCCGCAAATGACTTGTGATTATATGTTTGATGCCATTTTTTGTTGCATAGCTTGTTTGCTCACCGTTGTTGCGGTTACCGTTACATTTCAAAAGTAGCGATGTCTGAAAGCTTTCAACAGGGGAAGTTCCACGGGTCCCTGCATAAGTTGCAAGTATCCATTAATGATAACGCTTGACGCTTGTTTCCTTCGTACACTGAGCCTGGTTCAGGCGTGGGGAGCGGTATGCTTTACGACGATGGCTACAACAAGAAGATCCACTTATGTTTAATAAGCACGTTGCCCATGGCCTTGTACAATGCAGCTTTCCGCTGGGGCAGAACTGCACGGATTATCACAGCTGATACAGCCAGATCCAAGAGGGCAATTCTAGGTGACACCTTACACAAGTAGCTTTTACAGCACGGGATTGATAATGCATGGAAAATTCCCTCATGTCCAAGAAACCAACCAATAAGCGTGCTTAGCTTTTGTAAATCTTAAAAGAAATTTCCAACTCACAGTGGCCGATTCCACGGCAAGCACAGCTGAACGGCGCTCACACACTACGTAAGCGCCGCACATACACACGCATGCCCCCCCCCCCCACACACACACATACACACGGCCTGGGTGTGCCGATTAGTTTTCTCAGGGCCGTAGCGAGGGTAGCCACGTTTGTAGGGTTCTGTTTTGGGGCTCGAGGCACCGACAAGGTTGCCCCTCGCGGGAAGAGGCGTCCGGTTGGTGTCAGGACTCACCCAGGGTGGGCAGCCGCACCTGCAAATGGTGCGGGCTGCCTGGGCAGAACTGTGCCACACGCGCGCTGAGGTTGGTTGTGAGAGGGCCTTCGTAGCCACCGTGCGCTCTTTCATCATCGATTACATGAGGTAGAGTCGTAGAGACACAGGATGGGTCGCACGCCCTCGGTCGAGCTGGAGGGGACTGCGGGGCCACACGCCCCTCTCCTCCCGCTTTAGGAGGAGAGTGCTTCGGCGGTAACGGTTCCCGTTGGGGTACCGGGTTAGGTGCCCCTGGCCAGCATCAGGCCCGGATCGATATGTAACAGAGAAAAATACACACACACATACATACACATATACACGCACACACACATACACACTCACACACGGCTCAGATAATCAAAACACACACGGATTACGAACCCGAACCGGCAAAGGACTCGCTAAGGATTCCGGTGCCCAGCAAACCGCCATAGACCCAAATCAGAGCTAAAACCGTAAAAATGGAAGAACCAAAGCACGCAAGAGCACGCCCAAGAGACAAACGCAGGTTGTAGCTGCTAGTCGGTAAACCAAGCGGACCGCGTGTAGGTGAATAGCTCGTCAGCTGCCTTAGCCACCGCAATAGTCACCGCAATTTGCGTAACAGCCCAACCAAAAAAACAAAGGAGGCCTCGTTCCGTCAAATAATAACGCGCAAAAAAGCAACACCGGACACTCACACGCGGACACACACACACTCAGCGATCAGCGATCAAAAATACATTTACAATGGGAAGCAGCAGCGCCAAAGGCTGTCTTTGATGATGGGAAGATCAAGGACATCCACACATGGAGGCACGAGCACCGGACGCACCTATTCGGTGACCATTGCCAAAAATAATATTAGCTACCCACCGGTGACAATGGGGTAAACTTAAGAAGGTGGCTGGGACAGCTTTACACAAGGCCCACCCGACACGATTGGCGCATTAAAGATAAAACATCATACGTCACGTAGGCGGGGTGAGTGGAGGATGCCTGGGTTGGCAGGTGAGTGTTGATTATTGAGGTCGCAGCACCATCACCACCACCACCATCACCATCACAAACATCACCATAACCACCGCGAACTCCATTAGCTTTGGCGGCGCTGCCGCCACCGCCCGTGGCGGCGACCATGCACAGCTACAACCTCAAGAACCTATCACACCTTACAACGCGGTATCGGCGGCTACCAGGCCAGTGGTTGGTTGTGCAGCACCCCGCGCGCACAAAGGACACCTGCAACCACATAGACCCAACACACAACTGAAAGCCCACTCAAATCTCCTCCACTCTACTTTCACACAACACAACATACTAGACATTTGGATGGCCGTTTAAGCCGCTAAAAATCCAACCCTTGGACCCAAATCCGGAAGGTCGGGTCGGTACTAACCGCCCTTCGGCGGCTTTCCCTTTCCATTTGTTCAGGCTCATACGTCTCCGAATTTATCCACAACACAATCATTATCATAACACGTATGGTTCGATCTTATCTGGACCAAACCAATCAGGACAACACGTAGAATTCCTATTCTCCCGCTTGCCCAGAATGTACGGAGAGCAGAACGACGGTCCTTCGCGTTCAAGCAAAACTGAGCTGCGCAGCGCAAGCCAGCGGGCAAACAACAAGTAGACGTGATGTGCATGGAGTAGATGTGGTAAATATTTTTTTTCCAGACGCCGATGCGGAGAGTGCGTGTGTTCTAAGTACCGAGCAAACTCAGGAAAACCAAAGACAGCTGGATGTTAGGTTGCTTCAGAGGGTGGAGCAGGGGATGGAGGAAGCGGGAAAAGGTCGTCCCTGGACGACGGAAACTATGGTCGATGTTAAAAAAATATCAACATCGCTTACCCCAAAACACGTAGCGAATCTTTGTGCGTTGTGTTTCCTCTGTCTGTATGTTAGGTACGTGTGTCTGCGGTGTTATAATCCACGGGGGATGACGACAAAAGAGGTGAAGCAACGAAGATGCCGACGCAACAGCACATATATAGCTACGACAAGATCCGACAGTCACAGCCAGGGTTGGACCCACCACACGGGCAAACCAACCCTTCGCGCTTGTGCCGCATTCTTATTTTTCAGCGGAAGTTAACTGCCGCTGAAAAATACATATTGCTACTTACTACTACTACTACTACTACTACTACTACTACTACTACTACTACTACTACCAGGAGCCACTACTACTACTACTACTGCATGTATGCGCCGCCGCCAAACGCGCCTAAGCCAACCACAACCCCAAATTCAACCGCAATCGCAACTGTTGCACTTTTGCAGGCGTCCCGTCACAGAAGCATGCGCGGGTACGTACTGCGTATACAGTGCCGTTGCCCGTCTTCCGGCGTCCATTTCCTCTTCCGGCGCCGAATAATGGATTACCCATGCAGGTAATCCATTATACCGTTATCCCTATGCACGCCACCCTGCGCTTACCGCAATATATACAGACCACCAACCAACGCCCTAGCTGCAGTTATCACATGCTCCGTGAAGTTCCAACATGTCGAGGCAACTACGGAGCAACGAAAAACTAACAAATTAACAAACGAACTCTCAAGACCGTCACACACACGTTACTAACGCGGGGGCCGTTCTCCCTCCTAACAAACTCCTACTCATAGAGACACACAGCGCGTACAAATATCTTTTTATAGGGATTTACGTTTCGGGAACGTTGCGTAGTTCGCAACCGGTTGTGTTCATCACGGCACGGCAGCACATACAGCCACACGCAAGGCCGCCCTAGGAGCATTTATCCATAGCCGCAGCTATGGCGGGCGGGTAGGCACAGCGGGCGGGGTCCTTAGATCTGGGGACTGCCCCTCGCTGGTGTCGCAATCCTCGGCGGCTACACCACCTCGCCCCAATAATCCGCCCAGCCATTTCCCAACCCGCCCAAATCTCATACAGGACCTATATGATAACAAACCAAACCTACATATCAGAAAACTTTGCGCACCGAGCATCATTTCTTAGTTCATCCTACCGCCAGTACATACCGTCAAAAGTGCACCAAGCCGAAGCGTAAAGCCAATGACAAAGGAAAGGAGTCAACGGAGCGCAATGTCATGAAATACAAACCCCCGTGTGCTTCTATCCGCGCTATAACTGCAACACCACCAACCTCCGCACCGTGGAGAGCTAATAGACAACATGTACAATTGTAAGATGGCGGATGGCAACAACAGGCAACATATGCAGCAGAGCAATGACACAATCACAGCAAAAGCTGCGACCCCCTCTTCAAGTATGTACAACGGGCTTATGTACAGCAACGGAGGAATTAGAACTCAAGACGCGATATGGCAACGGCGCTCCTGAATCCTCCTCCTCCTCCTCCTAACATGCTCCTCTGCCCATGCTTCCTCCTCCTAGCAGCCAGCGACAGCCCACCATTGCCGAAGGCCCGCACTTTCCCCACCACAACACTTTTTCGTTCATGAATCGCCTATACAGCTATTTACACATACATACAGCGGCTGTCCAGCCCAGCAAGAGCTTCCTTTAAAGATTATAACAAACGGACAAAGGGAAAGGAAAACGTACAGACAGACGAAGAGGCAAAAGTGAGTGCGGGCAACGCCTCCGCGCTCTAGGTAAAAAAGTGGCGCCCCAAACCTCTATACATATATATGAAAAACAAATGCTGGCAGCAATCTCTTTCCTCCCCCGCAAGCTCAAAGCAACCAAGCCGGCAACCCCACAAACGCCATGTGCCCGAATATATCATGCAAGTTCGTTCGCAACCCATCTGTCCTGGCTATCCAGCGGTTAAATAAGAAACTTCGCAGGGACATCCGCAACCCTCAACAACAGTAAATAGAGCCCCGCCATGGCGATACCATACGATACGATATATAATACGAGAAGTAACGGACAAGTCGGGACCGCTCACTGCGGACAGCCTCGCTGCACCGCGCTAAAAGCGTTTGGCAGCACCAAATGCTATATTGCTGTGATGCGCTGCGTTGTGCAGCGTGTCCAGACACATGCCTCCTCCCCGACCCCGTTCCGGGGTTATCAGGCGCGAAGGTGAGGGGCTCCAAACACCGGACGGCGATAAGGATATAAAAGTCGTGCGGGGAAATCGCAGCGAGGATGATACCACCACTACCTCCTCCCACACCCACCCACGTCGAAGCTGTTGAACACAATCAGCCGCCCATGCATGCCGCCTACGCCTCCCATAGACCCCCGTCCATGTCCCTGCCCAAGCCAGTTCACGCCGCCGTCCCCCCCCAGGCGCCCGTGGCTATGCGCTTCTCTTCTGCGGCTCCCTCCCTCCTCCCTCCTCTCTGCTGTTCGCATAGCACGAAATACGTTATGTATGTCCACCGATGCATACCAGCGCACGCAACAGCATGCATGCATACCCACCGGTCACCCCGTCCTCCGGTCTAACCGAGAGCAAAACACTGAGCCGAACCGAGAGCCGAGCTGAGCCTGACGCTTTGTCCCGGTGCCGCAACGCCTTTCCCACAGAGAAGCGACGGAGCGAAGTACCACATGTGCGTTGCTGCTCACGCATGCAATGTGTTAGTGTTAAGATTGCTGATAGTTGGATTGCATCGCCCAGTTGAGGTGCACATTGCATACCGGTGCGCATCTTGGCCCTCATACCCTTTATTCAGCTGGAGGAAGCGGACTGGGATGGCGCAGCAGCGAGGCGAAGCGCAGCGCGAAATGAGGCGAAAGCAAAGGGCGGCGCGGCGCTGCGGGACGATACGCACCGGACCAGGTGGTGCCGAGGACGAGCGCCGGACCTCCGAGTGGCAGGATAGAATGGCGGGATGCTAAGCCCGGCCCTACCACATCGAGACCCTTTTTCTCCCGGTGCGCTATCCCTCGGGCACCAGCACGCACCCCCGCAACTACTCCAGCAGCCAGTCAAAGCTGGCGAGCATCACACCAGCGGACCCATCGGCATCACAACCATCGCCGCCAGTGGCGGCCGTCTCCGCCCTACCGCAGGCGGTACCGAGCCCGGTGCCCCCGGTGTTGCCGGCAGCTGAAGGACCTGCCGCTGGCGCTGGCACTGGCGCTGGCGCCCCCGCCGCCGCTACAGCCGCCACCGTCGGGCTGGCGCCGTCATGTGGAAAAGGGCAGAACAAATCAGAAGATGATCCCCAAGGCTCCAACTTTGCTGCATAGCACTGCTGCAGCTGTACCTGCTGTGGTTGTTGCAGCTGCTGTGGCTGCTGTAGCGCTTGCTGCTGCTGCTGCTGCTGCTCCTGCTGCGGTGGTGGTGAAGACTCTTGTACTGAGAGCAGCCCTTCCGGAGCTTCTACAGAAGCGCTGGGCTTGGACCAAGCACGGCCACCGGCGTCTGCGCAAGTGCCATCGGCACCGGCAGAACCTCTGACGGGGCTCCTCCAGCTAGCTCCGACGTAGGCCATGGCATCCGCAATCGTATGTTGAGGGTACTGGCCCGGGCGACCCTGAAGCGGTGAGGGAGCCCTCATGGGGACGCCAGTCGTGACGGAGCGTCCTGGCAGGAAGGTCGTAGAACTGGTCCCGCACGCAACGGAGTGGCCATTAGGTGCCACACCGCTGGCACTGTTGCCGCCAGCACTGATCGGCAACTCCCCGCAGCAGCCGTCGCTGGCGCCACTACCGCGAGCAGCAGCACTGGGACTGCTCTCCTCTCTGCCAACCCAGCCGAGCGCGGCGGCGGCGCCTCCAGTACTTGAGCTCATGCGGACATCGGTGCCAGCAGCGTTAAGCAGCGGCGGCTTTGCGACAGCAGCAGCGATGGTGGCGGCGGCGCCGTCGCCCGTCTTGACCACCACGCTGTGCCGCGCTGCGGTTCCATCCATGCCATATGGTTTGTACGGCACATTTTGAAAGCCGCCTGTCTCAGTCGCTGGCGGCGACGATCCGCTATTGCCACCGTCCAGGCTACCTCCGAACTGCTGAACATAAGGAAATGGGCGCTGTTGCTGCTGCCATTCTGCTTGTTGCAACAGCGGCTGGAGCTGGTGTTTAGGGGCAGTCATTTGCAACGGCGCCATGCAGGAGGCGGACGAGGGCACCAGCTGCTGCGCCTGGGCTCCCGCGTGCACATGCCCATGCCCAATCTGCTGCTGCCGCGCCTGCCCCTGCTGCTGCTCTTGCTGCCGTACCTGCTCCTTCTGCTGCGCCTGCTCCTGCTGATGCAGGTACGCCTGCCGGAGGTGCCGCGCCTGCTGGTTCTGCTGCTGGTACTGCTGCTGTTGGTGCATGTGCTGCTCCCGCTGCAAGTCCTTGTGCTGATATTGAGGATGCTGACGCGCATGCTGGCGCTGCTGCTGCTGGTACTGCTCGTGCTGGTGCTGCATGGACACACAATCCTGCTGATGATGGTGTCGCTGCTCAGCCTGCCGCAAGCCCTGGGTGTGCTGCATGTGCATCTGCTGCTGCTGCATGTGCATCTGCTGCTGCTGCATGAGCGGCTGCTGTTCCTGGTAAACGTGAGTCTCCAGCGCCGCAGCAGTCGTGGCGGTGCGTGATGAATCCTCAGGAGCGGGTGCCATTGCGGCCGAAGCTTGGGCAGCTGCAACCGGGGGAACTATGCCGGACCGCACCCTGGCCTCAATGCCAAACCAAGGTGGTGATGATGACGCCAAAGCAGCGCTGCCCACCGTTGAAATGCCCACATGTGCCTCGAAATGAAGCGTAGTGTGATGGCTGCCAACACCACCAGCCGCCGCCGTCGCCGCTGTAGTGCTGTAAGATAGTACGGCGCCACCGCCGGTGTGGCTGCTCCGCGCCGGCTGCGGCATGCCCAGCGCCTCCTGATAGCCGCCGTCAGTGGAGAGGAAGCGCGCACGGGCGGCGCCATCAGGCATGCCGCACATGGGTGTCGTACTGCCGCCGTAAAACCCTCCGCCGCCGCTGCAGGTGCTGCCGCCGGCGCTTGCCCCACCGCCACCACCCGTTGCAACAGAACCATACATCGGCGGGGGAGCGGAGACCTAGGGACGGCGTGGCAAGGATGCCAATGAGCAGTCAGGACGGGTTTACTGGTGTGGCCCAGATGGCAGGCTGGGCTTAGCGGTGAGTCGGTGGCAGCAACGGGCTGGGGCAACGGCACCCTGCTGAGAGCTTTCTGATAAACCAAGCTCCTGCTATGCGCAAGGTGCCTCATTCGCTCCCATACGCTCTCGCAGCGCGTTCCGCCTCGCCACGTGGCATGGCAATTGCTACATTTTACTGGTTTCATAACTTCGGCCGCTAGATGCATACCTACGGCCACACAACTGACATCACCAACAACACCATCCTGCAACGCGACGCACCTGACGGGGAAGCGCCATCGCGGCCAGGCCGGGGGGCGGCGCCACCGCTGCCGCCATGATATGTGGGTCGCCGGTGGATGAGCACCGCGGCGGCGGACAGCACGTGTTCACGACGCCGTGGGAGTACGGCGCGCCGAGCCTCGCACCGCCGCCGCTGGCGCGGCCGCCGTCCACATTGCCGCCTCCAAAAGTGCCCGCAAATGCGGCGAAGCCGTTCGCCGCTAGCGATGATGACGAAGATAACGACAGATTGTTGGCACCGGAATGCGGGGCGATGGCGGCACAGGCGCCAAGGGGGAAACTCTCAGCGGCGCAGGCCCCGCCACTGACGCTTCCGGCGGAATTAGGGCCTGCGGACAGGGCAGCAGCAGCGGTGACGGTGGCGGCTGCGGCGGTGGCGCTGCCGCCCACTCCACCTGTGGACAGCGGCGGAGAGCCGAGAGCCTGCGCGAGATGCGGCGACGGGTTGCTCAACTGCATCTGGCACGAGGTCGCGGATTGCGGTGGTAGTGGCGGTGGAGGCGAAGGCCATAAGGAGCTCGACGGGGCAGAATGGTTGGGCGCGACAGAGGTGGCTACGGCGGCGCCCTCAGCCGGTGGCGCCGAACTGACTCCGTCCATGGATGCATCCGACAGCCGGCCCGACTTGCGGCCCCAGGGCCCCATGCCTGGCAGCGGATATACCACACCAGTGGTCTCGTCCATCATGCCGACGCTGGGCCTCCGCAGCCCGCCGACCAGCTGCTGCTGCTGTTGCTGCTCCCACTGCTGCTGCTGCTGGAATGCATAGTAATGGTGATGGTTTTCGCGGTGGCCGTGTTGAAGTTGCAGCATCTGTAGCTGGTGTTGGCTGTGCTGCACATTCAATGAGACGGCAGTGGTTCCACCGGCCAGAGGTGCAGGCCCCGGCTGCATCGACAGAGGGAACCCGTACGGCAGCCCTACGCCAGGCTCTGACAGCCGGCTGTCCTGCGTCGGGCGCTGCGACGGTGCTGCCACCGGCGCCATAGGGCCCATCATGGTCATGTCCCGGTGCACCTGTCCCACGCCTCCGCTGCTGGAGTTGCAGCCACTGCCAATGCCACCACCAACTGCATGGGCACTGCAGCCGTCCCTTGACAAATGCATCTCATCTATGACGGACCCTCCAACGCCAGGCAAGCAGAACCCGCTACCGCCAAAAGAGGCACGGTCGGAAGTGAAACGAGCCAGCGCGCTGCCGGATGGGAAGGAGGCCGCCAGCTGACCATCGACGCTGTCACCGCCGCCGCCACTGCCGCCGCTGCCACCGCCGCGGAACACAGCGGCGGAGGCGGACGCGGCGTGGACGGTGGCGGTGTACAGGGATGCCGCCGGCGCCGCCGGCGCCGAGACGGTTGCAAAAGGACCACCACCCTCCGGCCCCGGCCTCCCACCAGGTGAGGCCCACGGGCTCGGCGACAGCAGCAGCTGCTGCTGCTGCTGCTGCCGCGGCGGCGGCGGCGAAACACCTTCGCCGTTGTAAGCCGTCGTGTTGGCCGTGGCGGCGGCAACCGCGGAAATTGGGGCCATGGCAGCGGCGCTGAGGTTGAGGTTAAGGGCCTGGTCAGGATACGGAGCTGACTGGCGCCGCTTACGGCTCGACGCGGAAGAGGACCCTAGGGTGTGCTTGGTCTTGTGGTAGTACTGCGCGGCGGGGGTTGGGGAGACAGGGCAGGGACAAGACGCGTGACCAAGCAGGTAAAGGTTACGCAGCTAAGGGCCGCCGCAAAGAGGGGCACACAAAGTCCTGAAATCCGCAGTCCACGCTTTGCGGCATCTACAGACCGCCATAGGGCTGGCTAGACTACATCCCTTTCAATAATAGAGCAAAGATTTAACATGGAGCCATCATGAGTTGACCTGTACAGCAATGAAAAATGGATGACCAAAAAAAACATCGCTGGGGGGGAAGATCTGCAGCGCACCGCTGCAAGACCAGGGCATGTTCAGCCCTGTACGGATTCCCTCCCTGCGTTGCTGTTACTGTTGCTCCTGTAAACCATTGCTGCTCTTGGCCATGTAATGACCAGGCATTTGCCTGAGGTGGGAAAAAGGTGAACCACGAAAAAGCTCTACGAAGCAAAAAGGCCGACACTGAAGCCCTGAGGCGGGAAAAATCCGCCATTCCGCCATCCTTTCTCTCCAAAAGAATTCCCTGAAATCTCCCTGCTCCTGCGACACCATCATCTGTTTCGCTGGTTGGACATCATCTGCCCGCCCTCGGGAGGCCACCTTACCTTTAGTTTGTACTTGGCCTGTCGAATCTCGTCCAGCCGCGGATCGATGGTGTGGTCGGGATTTGCCCGCACCGCAGAGATCTCATTTACAATCTGCTGCAGGATCCTCTGTGGCGGGGAGCCAAGAGGATTGGGCTAAGAAGAATTATCCATTGCGGCTTGCAGGGCGGAAACCTTAACAGCTAAGGTAAGTACTGCAGATGTCCCAAGCCAGGACTGGTAAAAGTAAAAACAATATCGCACAAGTCCCAATAGCTCAGCAACCAAAATAACTCAGTAACCAAGACTATAGAGGAGAACAAAGGAAGCGCGTGACGGACTCACCGCCGCCAGGAACAGTGGGAGGAGGGATGTCCCCCACCCACCCACAACACCACACCCAACCCACTTGGAGCCTCACCAAAAGGGGGGATAATGCCCCAAACCGGCCAAGATCAAACTCAAAAGCTGTATACCTCTACAAGTACATGTTGGACTACAGGTACATATTTGAAAGCTTGCAACTCAACAGAAGGTGAAGAATAATTTAAGTCTCCTCCTTCGCCGGGTTCTAGCAGAGTTGCTACAGCGAAACCCTTGAAACCAGTCGACCCGGGCGGCCCCTCCACAGTCCACACGAACTGACGCACACACCTGCTTGTCAAGGAGCCTCATGTTTTTGTCGTTACGGATCGTCTCCTGTGGATGGTCCAGCGCGGTAGATCGCATGGGAATGGGGAGCGGGGCCGGGAAACGCAGATCGTGCGTGGAGATTGGTTGAGGAGAGGGGACGCCGCCACGCCCGTATGTAGGCTTAACACCAACACAGGCACACATATGCAGACGATTCAACCCCCGCAGCTGTTGTTACCACCGCCACGCCACAAATCGCCACGAAATGTTGTCCTCTCAGTGGACCAAGTAAAGAGCCTTACATCCAGCCAGCCAGCCGGCCTGGCAGGCACTTAGCCATTCACATAGCCAGGAAGCCAACCTCTCGCACAAATGCAGTTAGGATGCTGATGTAGCCACGCAGACGGCCAGTCGAGCGCCTGCGTGGCTAGGCAGCCGCCTAACAGCCATGTAGGCAGCAAGGCAGTCAACTCTGCTACTTAATTCCCACCTGCAGGTTGCTCAGACTGGACAGCTTGCGGTGCGGCCAGCGGAGCACATTGTGGGCTCGACAGCTGCGCTTGAGGCGCGAGAGGCTGACGTTAAGGCTGCGAGCCGCCTCCTTGCTGGGCAGGTGGTACACCTGCCACCGAGGGAAAACGACCCAGAAGGATGGAGGCAGCTCTATACGTAAAATGGAAAAACAGGCCCTACAGGAGGAGAAAAAGCGTCCTGAGAAGAAGTGGGGGATGAGTCCCAGAGGCCGGTAGGCAATCTCTGCAGGGGATTCGTAAAGATGTATGGTCGAAAATGAAAGCTGGCAAGTGCAGGTGATCAAGGGCGAGCGATTGTGGGGAGACGCCAGGGTTGGCCCGAGAGAAAGGGCGGGGGCTGGCGCTGTATGTAAGCTGCGGGTTTTACGGTGGGTATGGCTCCGTTTAAACATCACCCCGGAAAAATAACAACAGAAGATACGCTTACTATTTCGCTTTTACAAAGAACTGCCGATGGCAAGATCGTTTTTAAGACAAAGGGCGGAACAGGAGCAGAACGCAGCTGTGGACTACTGCCATGCTATGCGGGGTACAGCCGTAACTGCGCAGGAGCGGAATGAGGCTATGGTTCTGGGGGTATTTGCGGCGCACTACTTTGCCTGTGCGGATGTTTTGGCGCGCATGCGGGCGTTACAGGAGGCTCCCCGTGCGAGTGCGGCGCCCCCCTCGAAAGAACGAGAACAAACCATTATCACAACGAAAAGGCGTAACTTGTTGTATTGGGTTTGCGCACAGTTGTGATGTGCTACAGCGGCGCCAACAGTGTCCGTTGTAAACGGCTGATGGAAACATATACAGCGGACGCGGCGGCGGGTTTCAATGAAAGCGCCGTTTGTGTGGCTTATGCTCTCGGCACCTGTGCAGCCAGCCACGTGCTACTACAATCCAGCGACGCAAATCCCGACTCACAGATTGAAGTTCCGTGAGACTGAGCGCGTCGTCTAGGCTGTCCGCGCCTGGCTCCGCCTCGTCGTCATCGCTCTGAAACTGATCCCGAACATCGCCCAAAGAATGACGGCTTGCGCTGCCGACCGACGGTCCTCGACTAATCTCCATAGGCGACTGACGGATTAGCATGGCGCGCGAGGCCGTTGTCGTTGTTGTGGACCCGCCGAGGCTATGTCGTCGGTCATCGACAGCTAAAGCGGTAACCTGGATGTTTTGCTCGCCGGCCGCTAGCGCCCATGCCTCCATACCAATATATTGACCTTCTTGTTAGCCTGGTTTGAGATGGGACGGCATGGGGCCTGGTGTTTCGAAACCGAGGTGCCTAGGCCGCGGCCCAGTCCGTCGGCAACTGTCGCGTATCGTCAGACAGCCCAAGAAGGGGGGTCATACCTAAAGACCACAGCATGTGCTGCAGATGAGCTGTGCAAGAAGAATCTAAACAAAGTTTTCAGCCCAGGTAGTCCAGAGAACTTGCCCAAGTGCTTCGGTCGTCACGGTCGTGCGTTGAAGCCAGAGGGTGCTACCAGTAAAGCTCTTACAAAACAACGTGTCGCGCTTTGGAGTGAGCCCAACCGAGTAAAAGGAACAAGACTAGAGCAAAGACTGACGGAGCTGCGTTCTAACCGTTAGCCGACGTTCACCTGTCTTAGGCTGTGTCCCAGGCTTCTCGTATGTAATATTGCACATGCGTGGCGTGTAAGGAAGAGGAAAGAACTTCATGTGTGGCCCTGCGTGCATGTGAAGAATGCAAGCCCGCTGTACGAGTTTTCGCAGTTTCCTTCACACTGCGCAACTCCCCTTCACGTAGTATCAGTCATCACTATTTGCTTGACGCTAATACGCGATACGAGTAACAGGCTAGGTTTAGGAGCGGCGTGTGTACACAGGATTTCGACTTGCCAATTTCGCCGGCAAGTTGATTCATGGCCCTCGGCTGTCGATCTTTGGTCGCACATACCTTGCATCAAAACGCTAAAGGCAACGTACATCAGAGGACTGTACGCGGATTGCTTGCAACGCGCATCACATTCCGCTCAACCCCCCGAGTGCTGATCTCCGCCAGTGCAGCAAAAGCCATGACATTTGTTACACAGACTTTCTTCCTTGACGGCTTCGCTCAGCGGCAATGGGATGACCCAAACTACGGCGGCACTCGAGTGTCGTACGACAAGGCGGCGTTCGTGCAGCGCATACAGGAGGAGTTTGATAAGGTACGGTCTGATGTTTCAGCCCCAGACTCTCCCCAATATCATTGGCTACAGGGGGGAGCTGGGAGGAGTTGCGCGTTTCTGAGAATACCAGTGGCCACCTTGGAACCCTTTCGTTCGTGGATGACGACACCGTCCCTCTGTCCACAGCGAAGCTGTCGTGACATCCAATGTACATGTATACGTGTGTCATTGCGTGGCTAAATCACCACCTGAACTCCGGACGTATCCAAGGCACCCCTTAAGTCAGTGCGCTCCCCTTTCGGAATCCCTTACATGAGGATAGGCGAGCTGTCAATGCGGCCAATGAGGGCATGCACCGTCTGCCCCTCACCTGTGCTAAACCTGCCATCCGTTTTACCGGCTTTCTTTCGCCAGCACGTGCGCTTGCGCCTATGCCTCGCCACCTGCACCGCGCTCTCTGTGTCCCATCTGTACTGGTCTGCATCTCCCCTACCCCCGTCCATCGTCTGTCTCCCCTTCACCGCACACAAGCAGGGCGCGCCACTCGTGGAGGGCTACGCTCCCTTCTGCAAGCATGTGTTCGTTCCGAACTTTGTGGGCGCCCGGCTGGGGGCTTTAGCCATTACAGAGGCAAACCGAGCCAAGCTGCAATCGGGGTACACCAAGCGTCGACCTGAGGAACTCGCGGTGCTTACCAGGTGGAGATCTGGGCTGCGGCCGTTTTCGAGCCGATTTTGAAAAACGAAAATGAATTGAGATCCAACCGAGCTGACCGCATTTAACGCGTTTGGCGATTTGGGTCCCGCGCGATTTGGGTTGTCCGACCTGGGTCTTTCACAGTCGGTTCTTTGCCATTGCGGTTGTTTTTTGGGTTGCTGGCGGAATATTTTGAGGTTGGGTTGTTGCTTGCAGGTGGTTCTCATCATCGGATGTGGATGTCCCGGTGGCCAACTTCCTGGACATTATCCTGTACTCGCGCGAGCAGCTGGTCAAGGAGTACGCGGCTATGCCGACCAAGGGCCCAGGAGACGAGCTGCCGGACGCGCCGTGGGGCATCATCAGCATTAAGGCGCAGGACGAGCCTTACGAGACGCCCATGCAACCCATCACGATGCTGCGCAACGCACTGGGGAGGGAAGAGGGTGGCAGCGGGGTTCCATTGGATCGGGAGGCGTACGAGAAGTCGGTCGCGTACTGGGAGACCCACGCGACTATTGTTGAGGGGGCACGGCCCAACGGCGAGTAAGACTGGTGTGTGCGGGGAATGAGGGCTTGGCGTAACAACGGTTTGGAACGGGATGCTGCCTTTCATCATGGTTCCTGAGTACAAGATGCGAGCTGCGGGCGTTGTCAAGCGTGCCACAAAATGAAGCCATTATAGTCATGTATGGATGGAAGTATTGGCTTAGAGATTACAGGGTTGCGGAAGTTCATCGCTGCACGAACGGTCGTTCTGGTGGTACGGTAGGTCCTTTCCAAGTACACGTTCCGCTTACGAGAGCTATGTTTATACCCTGGAAGCTGCTGTGCCTATTTTATGGTAATGGCTTAGCGGCGCTGTCAGGTGATGTTCTAATAGAAAGCGAAGCGGTCGGGTCGTTGAACGGCAGCTCGTGACCACAGAAAGCGCTCTTTGTGACACTGCTAGCGCTATAATTTTTGCGTCATATACGGTGTCTTCGGTTACGATTTTGTGTGCTGCAGCGAACGAAAGAATAGGCAGCACTGATGGCGCTGTCGTCGCCGGTGTTACGCAGAAACGTAAGTGCTCTGTTCAATCCTCTTTCAACGCAAAATAAAAGAGCTGACATCTCTGGCACGCACTCCGCTCCGCCTGTTTGCAGTGCTTTGCGAACGCCCAAAGCGGCACCTTCATAGCTTGCCGGGGTGCGGTCCCGAGGAGTCAGACATGGGCATTACCATCTACTACAAGCGCCTGCTTCCAACTGCCTTGCACCCGGAACGCCTTACTCCACCGACACATTGGTGCCGCGACGTCTGCTGGCAGTCCAGCTAGTAGCGCTGTCATCGTGACGGCCTCGGAGCTAGATGTTGGTTATAGCAGCGTGCAGGGCGTCAGGGATACGATGGTAAGGCTGAAGATAAATGTGCCATGCAAGCAAACCAACCAGGACAGTGAATTAGTTCACCCGCGATACAATTGACACAAACATTTTAATGAAAAGGTACATATGTAACAGCGTTAATTCGGTGAATCTGATGGGAGGTGCCGGAAGCAAGGTTCAGTATAATGGCTTGGGTTATGCATTGCGAGGCTTTGTAGTGGAGAGCTACCACTGTCCCTCGGGCCTTCTCCTTAGCGGCCCTCACCCGCTCCTGAATAACTAACAGCCACTCATGCTGCCTTGAGCACCAGGGGGGGTTCACTGTTTCACTGAAGTGCGCGTTCCTCCTGTTGGACAGTAGCACAGTGGGTAGTGACAGGGTTCGTAAGGCTCGGCGCCTGCTGTTGTCGCTCATGAGATAGGACCCCGCATGCTCCTACGTCGTGGTATGGCCCTGTCCAGGCCGCTGATGAACCCCTTTCCACGCCCTTTCCTTGCCCCTTTCCTTGCCCCTTTCCCAAAGTCCTTGACTAACAAATATTTCCCCAAGCCTCCCTCCTTTGGACATGGGTAGCTGCTTCGTGCGCATAATCCCCACACTCCTGCCCCTTGTTCAGGAGGACGAGGTTCAGGTGCACTATAATACGGTAGGCCACTACCTATACGCCGCCGTGTTCGACGGCCACGGCGGCGAAAAGGCGGCGCAGTGGCTGGCCAAGCAGCTTCACGTGCAAGTGGAGAACTGCCTCGTCGGTCGCACCGTGGCTGGCAAGAATGGCAACACTTCCTCTTCCGCCCCCTCCTCCTCCGGCAACGGCAGCAACACGAGCAGCAAGGGCATCAGCAGCCGGGACATCTGTCCGCAGCAGCTGATTGACTCGTTTCACATGGCGGATAAGGCCCTTTTGGAGCATTTGGCGGCGGAGGGCGGCGAGGACGCGGCACAGGCTGGCTCCACCGCCACCGTGGCCGTCATCAAGGACGACAAACTAGTGGTTGCCAATGTTGGGGACAGCCAGGTAGGTACGGAGCTGCCGCGGACGAGGAAGCAGGAAGCGGAAACATGCTTGATGAAGAGGCATTTCGCATGTGGGGATGATAAGGGGTTTGGGAGTCTGGGAAGGGTGTGAAGCCATGACTGGAACCGCCATCCAGCCGCTGATCAGGGTGTCGATAATTGTGGTAGTCTGTGCCGTGACAGCGGAAGCCACGAGGATGAGTGTGAGCACTAGTTCGGGGTGCGACCAGGCGCCGGGGCAATTGCACCAGCTATGGGCAGCCGGGGCCTATTAGAGTGACTCGTGCCCGCCGCCCCGCGCGCCTTCACCCTAAGAAACCCCTTGCAACGGGGGTTTCCGAACAGAAAGCTTTGCCCACGCACACGAGGGGCCTTGTTGATTATAGGCCACAGCAGCGTGAGTCGCGGTATTGCTCCAGGGCTCGCGTGAGCGTGTGGGGATTCGTTACGCCGCGCATTTCGAAGCAGCAACAGCTGACAACAGGCCCAGGGGGCCCTTGTCCTTGGACCCACTTCCTTGTCGCAGAGTAGTAGTGAGTTCATTAAACCTACCACAGAGGAGTGTGTCCTCTCTGCGGGGGAAGCATTACCACTGGACTGGAAGAGATGCATCTTTGCGTGTACAGTGTGGTGAATTTGAACCCGGTCATGTGCTTTGCTTGAGGAGGAGTTATTGGGGAAGGATCTGTCGTAGGACCCTGGCCGAACGCCGCCTGTACACACGCGTTGTACAATGCCTGCCATAATCTGCCTACCCCGCCTGGCTGCGCTTTTCTGCGCACACACACACACATACACACGCGCGCGCGCACACACCGGCGCTTTGATTCTGCTTGTCTTTGCCCGCGCTAAACAATGCGCTCTCTGCGCAACCGTGCCGTCCAGGCTATCCTGAGCCGCAAGGGCAACGCCGTGACGTTGGCGCACTGCCACCGGGTCTACGGCTCCGGCCCTGACGTGGCCACGGAAATCGAGCGCGTCAAATCGGTGGGCGGCTGGGTGGACGACGGCCGCGTGTGCAGCGTGCTGGCCGTCTCCCGCGCCTTTGGCGACTGGGAGTTCAAGGGCATTGGCCTGCCGCGTCTCCTGCAGACGGGCATCGAGCGGGGCTACTGGAACGCCGAGTTTGCGGCACAGCAAGCCTTCAGGGCGGATCCTGTGGTGGCAACGCCGGATGTCACAGAGACGCTGCTAACGGAGGACGACGAATTCCTCATTGTAGCGAGTGACGGGCTGTGGGACGTGTTGCCGCCGCGGGAGGCGGTAGCGTGGGCGCGCAAGGAGTTCCGCGCCAAGAAGGACGCCAGCCAGGTGGCGGCCAGCCTTGCGGGCCTGGCATTGAAGCGGTACAGCACTGATAATGTGGCAGTGGTGGTGGTGGATTTGCAGGGCAGTGACTTCTGGAGCGCCAAGCCGCAGAAGGCCAAGCAGCAGCAGGGGGGGACGCGGAAAGGCGGCCTGTTTGGGGGGCTCTTTCGGTCCGGTTGAAGGAATCGGGCGGGGCAAAGACGGGCTGCCAAAGCGGCCACAGCATTCGGAAGGGTGAAGACGGCTCCGCAGGGTAGTGAGAAGGGCAGGGAGAGCGGATAAAGGGTTCGTACCCCTGTTGCATGCTTGGGTTGAAATCCCGGGCATCTGTGGCCCTGCTGTGTGGGCTGAAAGGAAATGGGATGGGAAGAGGAAGGCTGACCTCTGGGAGCACGGCCTGGGTCGATAGATCCAATTGGCATGAGCATGGACTGACTGTGCGAATCAGGGCGCTTGGAGGAAAGAGGTGTGCCGGACTGAACAGCGGGATGGGGACGGATTTTGCCTGGTTAGTAAGGGGAAGGGTGAGGTGGAGGTTACAAAGCTTATAGCATGAATGTTGCGTTGGTTCGGAGGGTGCTAAATAATGATAAATGCAATAATGGGCAGATCCCATGGGCTGTCCATGCTTGTTGGTGCGATGGGTGTAACACAGGGGAAACGACTCTAGGAACGGGCGTACCGCGTGCTGCATCGAAGAGGCGTCGAGAAGAGTCGTCATGCGATTCACATCCCCAACCAGGACATGGTTGTCGTACAGTGTTTGCGTTGAGAACCTTGTTGGATTAGGCATTGCAAGGAAGTAAGCGAGATGAGATGGTATCATATTATCGATATTCTTAGGGAGAATGCCACGTCGAGCCGAGTATGAAGTCCTTTGCGAGGGACGTGTTTGTGAGTACCATGCGGCTTCGGTTTCGGAGCTGCGATCCTGGGCCGGTTCCGCGTCTGTTTGCACGAGGCGTTGAGGTTGCAGATTTTGGTGATTGATGATTACGCACCCTTGAGTGGTCGTTCCACGTGTTTTTTTTGTCGTCGTTTGGTGGTTTCTGGTGGGAAAACGATATTTGCTTGTGTTGCGAGTTTGTCTGAATCTGATAACGAGGCAGAGTGTGTGCATGGGGTTGCTTGTACGGCATGACCTGGGTTGCCATGTGTTTTGTGCTCTACTCAACAGGTCGGGGAAGAGTGTGCTGGCGCATCGGCAGCGCAAGCAAAGGGCTTCCCAAGCAACGTGGATTGGGAAAAGCGTTGCATGTTGTGTTTCTGGTCGGGTCTTGGAGAGGCGGGTGATCGTTCCATTGCTGCCGCCTCCTATTGTATGTTTATTTCCGAGCCTGGCTTCCACGCGGCTTAACGGCTGCAAATAAATTTATGGTCAAAGTGCGCTTGAGGCTCCTATGTACGATGCGATATGACATGTAAAGCGCCTTGCGAGTTTTCAAGGGCAAGAAAAGAGGTGGTGGACTCTGTTTGCAAAGAATTTTCTAATGTCATTCGTTAGGGCGTATATTTGTGTGCCCAAATGCTGCAAGAATATGTGTTCCCGATTTTATAAGAGCGCACAGGGGAGGGAGAACGATTTAAGAGGATGTTTACAAATTGCTGCCATCCACACGCCTGGGCGTTTATGAAAGCAGCGAATGCTGCGAACACCAAGTTTATGTACTCTTGTAAAGGAAGCAAACCCTTTCGAAGCTTCATGTCCACGAGCGAGGTTAGTAATAACCGGTCAACGAGTAACGGTCTGGTCTGGTCCTATGTCGCGTTGTGCAGCGTTTAACATCCTGCCTATTAGTGCACGATCGTCCGCCCGCAAATCGAGTCGCAGCTGCCGCACGTGTGTACCGAATGCCTAGTTCCTACCCCCTCAATTGTCAATACGTCGACCCCTATATGCACACAATACGCACAACCCTGCTCCATTTTCAGCTCCCCGGACACCGGGATACGTTCACTTGACCTGCTTCATGACCCACTCCATACCCTCCTGCAGCCCCGTGCCAGTCTTGGCAGAGCAAGCCTGAATCTGCCACGGCCGGTCCCGAATGGACGTAAGCTCCAGAAGCTCGGCAATTTCGCCAGCTTCCGCGGCGCCCATGAGGTCCTGCTTGTTCGCAAAGACGAGTAGCGGCACGCCACCCATCTTGTCATCCTGTGTTGGGGAAAGAATTCGTGTAGAGATATTTTAGCTATGGGTAGACGAAACCCTGTCGTGGAAAAGGCAACCGAGCAGTTGGGCCTGCGGCAGTTGGGAGTAGCCCCCGGGTGATAGCGATGCGCGACCGCGCTCACAAGCCAATCCCCTTTGGTATCGCACCTGCAGAAGCTGGGAAAGCTCGTAGTGAGACTCTTCCAGGCGCTTGCGGTCCGAGGAGTCGATAACATAGATCAGCGCATCAGTCTGATCGAAGTAGTTCCGCCTACGGGGTTTAAAAGTGCAGCAGATGACCTTCGCTTCAAGGTATGTGACACGACTGGATTTCGACAACCACTTGCCAGTAAGGCCGAATAGTCTTTTGGCCGCCAATGTCCCAAATTTTCAGGTTGAATCCGTCTCGGGATAGAGATTTAATGTTGAAACCCTGCATAAAATTATAAAGAGCCCGGTCAGGTATTGTAAATGAGCCACGACAACCCTTATGCTCTAGTCCACCTGTGTGGGGGTAATGGTCGTAATGTCCTCCTCGCTGAGCGACTTCAGGATGGTCGTTTTGCCAGCATTATCGAGACCCAGCACCAGGAGGCGCGCCTGCAGTCAACACATTCCTCCTTAGGACCTTCGCTCAGGAGCAAAGAGGAGCATGCACAAGCGATATCACCTCGCCCTCCTTTCGCTTGAGCGACCGGATCATGGTCAAGAGCCCCTACAAATAGGTAAGAGTATTGCGTTGAACGTAATATCACATAAGTTCGAAAACTGGCGGAAATGCATTAGAACTCACCATTCTGTCTTCACACAACAGTAATTTTCCCTAAGGTTTTTTCGGAAATGCTACACAAGACGTTTCGACAATGCTGCGAAGTCTGCAGAGTTTTCCTGGTAACAGTTTGTACAACCAGCTGGTTGTACGGCTAGAGTGAAAATGTTTTGCAACTGCACATGTTCACTCCACAAGCCAAGCATTGCGCTGGGTCTTAAACAGTAATGTGGATTGCTTTCCTCTGACACTTTGGCTATGCATGTCTCGGCATCGGCGTCTAGGTGGAGCTTGTAGCTGAAGTTATTTGATGCTTCACCAGAGCAGATATAAACGATAGCGAGCACTCCGAATCTCTCAGACGTCAGGCACGCAAATGCCCGGAGGCAAGCTTGCGCGGCTACTGCAGGCCGTCGGCGGCGCGCCACGAGACGACACGGCCGGACGAGCGGCGGTGAAGCGTACGCGCGCGCACATACAGCCTAATGGCGCTGCAAATGGCAAACCAAAACCCGGGCCCGATCATCTCAACGGCAACGCCGCCTCTCGCGGTCGGGCCCATGCCGCACCATCATCATCTCCAACCGACCCGGCTGCTGGCCCGAGCCGCAAGCGGCGCCGCGCCAAACAAAAACAGCAGCAGCGCCAAGCAGCTCACGCGAAACGGGCCCGGCGGGAGGCGGGCCCCGCTCCGAAGCCTCAACCGAGGTCCGCAGCGGCAGCCGAGGGCCCCGGCGCAGTGGCCGGAGCGCTGGCAGCAGAGGATTCCGACCTGCTTTTGGCAGAACGCCAAAGGCTTCTAGGCGGCAGGTACGATCTCGTCGCACATCCTATGGATTACGTTTTCCCCACTCCTCCGTTTCCGGGCGCCCTGAGAAAAAACCTCCAAGGAAAACCGCCCCGGTGCCTCCCCCCCGTGCGTCCCATCCCTCCCCCTTCCCGTCGTCGCCTGACCCATCTCATCCCGAGTCTCTCTGCCAACTGAACCCGTTTTCATGCTTTTGTTTGTTTTACTGCCTGTCTGGCAAATTGTGTCGCGGACTTGTGCGCTTCTGTGATAAATAAATTCTTATTGTAAATCTTATATATATGGTGTTATTTTCATAATCGATTTTTTTGAAATGGATGTCGTCGTTGTTGATGTATGTGCTCGTCAGATCGGCTTATGAAGCGCTCATCGAGGAGCTCGCTAGGGCGCCAGGGCGCGCAGGGGGCGGTAAAGCTGGCGGCCTGAACGGCAGTAAGGCTACCGGCAGTCGCAACAAACTGGACTTGCGGGCGCAGCTACAGCTCCTACGCAGCGAGCAGATGGGCGAGAGCAGCGACTTTGAAGGGGATGACGATGACGATGATGGTGAAGAGGAAGATGAGGAGGATGAGGAGGAGAGTGAAGAGGGCGACGAAGAGGAGGGAGAGGAGAAGGTTGAAGACATGGGTTTGGGGACTGGTCGCGGTCGCAGCCGGAGAGGTAGGGAGGCGGGAGGCAGGGAAGTCAGTGAAGAGGAGGACGAGGGGGAGGGGTTAGACGGCGAGAGCGACGATGCTGCTGCGGCGGCGGCGTTGCGGAGGAGGGGGGAACGGAGGAAGGTCCACGGGGGCAGCAGCGATGACGTCAAAGCCGCCACAGTTGTGGAGGAAGAAGAGGAGGAGGAGGAACCATCGACGTCATCGGCAGAGGGGGAAGACAATCACGTTGATGGTGATGATGATGACCACGGCCCGGGGAGGGCTCGCGCGGCGACAGAGGATGGTACGGCAGTGGCAGCGGCCGCGGCGACGACGGCGCCGGCGATAGACCCTTGGGCCCGTCACGTGGGTCGGGAGCTCAGCGACAGCGAGGTGGCGGTTCTGGCGGCAGCTGCTGCTGATGGCAAGGTGAACGGGGGAAAGGCCAGGGGAGTATTACATGAACTTGATGTCAGAAGAGACAACGGCAGACGGCGAGGGGAGGGGGGTTTACGGCGTTGGTGGTACATGTGTACTTCAGATGTACTGCTCGTGTTGAAGTACTGATAATGTGCTTTGTACGGACTGTACTGCCCTGCCGCTTTGTGTTGGGTTTGGGTGCACGTATTGGTTCACGTATGCATGTACGGGCAGGTCGTGTGGGCTCTACCCAAGGGCGCTAGGTCGTTTGTTTGCTTGCCTGTTCAGGACAGCACTGTTCAGAACAGGCAAACAAACAGACAAACAAACGAGCTAGCGCCCCCGGTATTAAGTGGCCAAGGCGACCTGTCGCGCGGCATCCGGCCGTACCTCGATGCGTGGTGGTGTGGGTCGAACTTGCAACCTTGCACCTTTCAATTTGAATTGCAATGCGGTGGCTAAAGCCGCTTCGACAATGCACGTCGCGGCAGCAGTAGCAGCAGTCAGCAGTGGCAGTAGCAGCAGTGAATGAACGTCTGAATGACTCCCACAACGGACATGCATATGTGCTTACGTATGCACACACGTGCGCATCTCAGTGCGTCGACACAGTGTACAATCCGTGTACTTTAAGCTCTGTATGCCCGTACATGTCGTACGTGTATTGCCGTGCAGTGCACGTATCTGGACGCGCCCTCCGCGGACGATATCCACGTGACAGCCTGGGGCAGCAACGCCAAATGGCAGTTGAGGGTGTACGACAATAGCAGTAGCAGCGGCGGCGGCGGCGGTGGCAATAAAGCTCGCGCAGCTAAACCCGGCGCCGCCACCGCCGTGACGGCGGCAGCTGCAGCCGCCGCCTCCATTGGCCTCAGAGAGCTCCCCCCGGCGCCCGCTGTGCTTCCGGCGTACGGCGTAAAGGAGCGGTTGGTATCGCGATGGCGGGAAGTACGACAGGTGACTGGGGCTCCGCTTTGGGGGCGTCTGTGTTTCGGTCCTCTGCCTCGGGGGTTGCTGTCCGGGGTGAGGGTGAAGGAGGGGCGCCTGTCCTCCTCTCTCGTGAATCTGCGTCTTCCAGGTTGCCGTACGGCGTGTGTGTATTTGGTCGGTCGTACTGGATCATCAACCTCATCAAAGATTCGATTTGTATTTTGTTTAAGGGGCCTGCATGGTTATGTTGACCCCTGTGACCGGTGCTAAACCGCCCGTCCCTAACCCCCGGGGGGCTGGTACAGGAGGATGAGGCGCGTACGGCAGCAGCAGCTGCCACCACCACGCCGTCCCCCAGCGGCGGCGGCGGCGGCGGGGACTTCCGCAATCCGCAGCAGCAGTCACTCTTCGCCTTGCTGAACACGTACGCTGACGTACACTTGCCGTACCGGCCGTATCCGACGGACGCCTCCCTGGACGCTTCAGATCCGCTTTTAGATGCCGTACTGCTGCACTGCCTCAACCACATTGCAAAAACCTCCGATCGCATCAAGAAAAACAACCACTCCCTTCAACAACAGCAACAAGAGCGACAACAGCAACAACAGCAACAGCAGCAGCGGCAGCAGCAGCAAAAGAAGAGGAGGAAGCATCAGCAGCAACAAGGGGGGGAATCTGTCCCGAAGGGGGAGGGCGAGAGGGGGCAGCAGCAGCAGCAGCCTAACGGGGCGCAGCTGCAGGAGGGGGAGCATGACGATGAGGAGGGGGAGGGGGAGGGGGCGGACGAGGGGTTCCCCCGGAGTGGGGGTGGGGGTGATGATGTTGGTGGGGGGGTTGTTGCCGGTGCTGGCGGCAGCGGCGGCGGCGGCATCACCGGTAGCACCGATGCTGGTGTTGGTGGTGTTGGCACCCCCCGCGACCAGGGCTTTACCCGACCCAAGGTGCTGATTTTGCTGCCTCAGCGCAATTTTGCTTTCCGGGCTGTACGGCGGTTGGTGGCGCTTGCTCTTCGGGAGACGCGGTCGGACAGCGTGCAGGTAGGTGGGTTGGGGGGGGAGAGGGGGAGGGGGAGGGGGGTGTTAACGACGGGGGGTTTGGGGTAGTCTAGAAGTGTGAGTGCCGGGAGGTAGGGGAGGAGGGGGTCTCTTCGGTTTGGGTGGGGGTTGGGGGCCCTGCGGGTGGTGGGGTGATGAAATGCGTGGGTAAGTGTTCGGTTACTCTGCCCGGTTGGACCCCGCCCTCACCCGCCCTGGGTGTTTTGCTGCTTGCGTGTGGGTTTCCCCCGGAACCCCCCGATCTTAAAGAGTCCGCACCCCCCTTCCAATACGCACACGCACGCGTCTGTGCCCCTCATCAGGGCAAGGAGCGGTTCGTGGAGCAGTTCACCGACCCGGACGAGGAGGGGGAGGGGGAGGGGGCGCTGGGGGGGAAGGACCTAGGTAAGGGGGGTTCGGGCGGGGGAGGGAAAGGCGGTAGGAAGGGGGGTACGGAGGGGACGTTCCTGCGCGGCAGCTCAGACCAAGTAATGTCCTCTTACACACTGGGGTTCCCCCCCGCGAACGTGTTTGTGTTAATTCAACTCAACCCCCCCTCCACCTTTCCCTCTCGCCCCTTCCACCTTCCTCCACCTTCCTCCCCCGCGCCCC
>NW_003307617.1:397459-439238 GCF_000143455.1 Volvox carteri f. nagariensis
TCCTCGTGGCTTCTCCCGTAGCGCTCGTGGGAGGGGGTGGGAGGGAGGGGCACGTCGCGCTTGGAAGGGGGGGAAGGCACGGTGTTGGTGGGGGGTTGTGTGGCGGTAGTGGGGGGGGATGGTGGGGGAGAGTAAATCGCCGAGGTGGTGTTGGTTGCGGGGAGAGATGGTACTTGTATGTGCGCGTGTGTGTGTATGTGTATGTAGTTACGTTTCATGTGCGTCAGGGGACAGAAATTGGGGCTGGCAGGGCAGCTAGTGGGATGGGCCGTGGGTGGAGGGGACTACCCACAACCCCACTCTTTGCCCTCTCCGTCTCCGCTTCTTGCATGAACAACATACATACATACATACATACATACATACATACATACATACATACATACATACATACACACATAACATACATACATACATACATACATACGTGCACACGAACTTCAGGCCACCAAGCTGGCGGAGGACAAGGCCGCTGATCCGCACTCCCGACCCGACTTCCTGTCGTCCATTGAGGTTCTGGTGCTCGACAGGGCGGACGTGATGGGTATGCAGGTGTGCGTGTATGTATGTGTGTATGTACGTGTGCATATATGTATGCATGTATATGTATGCATGTATGTATGTATGTATGTGCGGGGGGCCGAGAGTAAATAGGGGGGATTAAACCGCGGAAGGGGGAAAAGGCCTTTTGGGGGTATTGGGCAGGTGGACCCCGCGTGGTGATCATGGGGGGTAGAGGTCAGGGGTAGAGGCGGTTTTAACAAGGCCGGTAGCGTTTTAGAGTTTTAGGGTTTTCCCCGCTCTCTCCACGCTCTTTAAAACCTCCAAATCTCTTCTTATCGTCAGAATTGGACCCACGTGGAGACGGTGGTTTCGGCACTGAACCAACTTCCCCGGGAGCAGCACGGCACTGACATCATGCGAGTGCGGGATTGGTACCTGTCAGGCCTTGCCGTACATTACCGACAAACCGTGTTGCTGGCGTCATTCGCCTCCCCCCACACCAACGCACTAGCCCGGGGGGGGTCCAACCACGGAGGGGCGCTGAGACTGGCGGTGCAGCACACTGGGGTGCTGGGCAGGGTGGTGCCGCAGGTATGAGTGTGTGTGTACGCGTGTGTGTGCGTGTGTATGTGTGTGCTTTCCCTGTTGGGGAGGATGGGGGAAGGGATGGAGGGCGGATGAATGTGGAAGGGGCTGTGCTTGTTTGTGTCTCTGCGCTTATTCACCGGGTGAATGTGTGCGTGTAGGGGGGGTAGGTGGGTGTGGGTGTGAGCGTGCGGGCAGCGCAACCCACTCACCCTGTGCGTTTCTCTCTTTATTTCCTTTTTGCTGTACGGCAGGTACGGCAACTCTTTGAGCGCTTCCCCGCCAGCGCCCCTGCCGCCGCCGGCGACGCCAGGTTTGAGTTCTTCATGAACACGGTGTGGAAGCGAATCAAGGACTCCATGTCTCGAGGTGTGTACGGCATTTGGTTTTGTTTTTGTACGGATTTGACGTACTACGACAAGGACGGGATGCTGTGGAAGATACTTCTTTCACAAAAGGACACGGGCACACCGCATGAAACCCAAATACCCCCCTGGGAACTCCCCCTCACCACCACCACCACCACCAGCCCCCAAATAATCCCCCCCTCCACCACCAAACTCAAATTCGCAGGTTTGTTGATCTTCATCCCCAGCTACTATGACTTTGTACGGCTTCGTAACGCCCTCAAGGCAGATGACAGCGCGGAGTTCGCCACCGTTAGCGAGTACAGCAGAAATGCGGAGGTGAGGTGTGCGTGTGCGGTTGGGGGGGGGAAAGTCATGGCGAATCGGGGAAAGGATTCGGTTTGGGGAACCGTACCTTTATTCGCGTACTAGTAACGGAATTGCAACTGATTGTAATGTCGTAATGTCGTACAGTTTTCCTCGCGACCTCTCCGGCTCCGGACCCCGGCTTTTGCTTGGCTTCCCTGTCCTTGATTCTGCTCTGTTCGTGTCTCCTCTCATCCTGCTTTCCATGTCCCTCCACACCCCCCATGTGCGGTTATGACGACTCTGGTGTGCGGCAATGGTGCTCTGGCCTTCAGGTCACTCGCGCGCGAGCTCGCTTCTACCACGGGCAGCGGCGCGTGTTGCTGTACACGGAGAGGGCACACTTCTACCACCGCTACCGCATCCGGGGAATTCAGGTCTGTGTGTGTGTGTGTGTGTGTGTGTGTGTGTGTCATACAACAAAGTGTAAGGCGAGGCGGTGCAGGGGCTTCTGATCGCGGCCCTTGTCGTAAAAATTCAAATGCACTGCCGTCGCTTCGCTTGTCGCTCTTGTTCCTTATCCCCCCGGTCCACCGCTCTTGGTCCTTATCCACTTCCTTAGGCGCCTTCCTTACAAGGCTGGCTCCTCGCTTCCTACCATACGACACTACCAGCCGTTAAACGGTATCAATGGTCAAGTAGTCGGCTAATCGATAACTGACTTGAAGGCCGCATGAGCCGTGGGGATCGTACATAGCACCTGCCCCAGCCCCTCAAAAACTGTTTTGCCTCTTGCATTCGTTACAAACCTCCACCTTAACTTTCCTGCCTCCCCATCCGTTACTTAACCCCCCCCCCCACACACACACACACACAAGCGGTTTCCTCCCCCCACGACCTCCCTGCTTCAGGATGTGATCTTTTACGGACTGCCCGATCACGGCGAGTACTACTCGGAGCTGGTGAACCTGCTTGAGGAGAGGGGCGCGGGAGGAGGAGGCCGCGGATTCGGTGCGGGTGCGGCCGGGGGGTCTGCCGCCTCTCTCGCCACCGCCCACCAGGCCACGGTGACGGCGCTCTTCTGCCGGTGGGATGTGTTGCAGCTTGAGCGGGTGGTGGGCAGCGGCAGGGCAAAGAAGATGTTGCAAGGGGAGAGCGGCACCTACATGTTTTGCTGAGGTGAACATTGGGTTTAGGGGGGAAAGTGGGGGCAGGGGGGAGAGGGAGGGGGATGCGGGGAAAGGAAGGGGAGGGACGGGTGATTTTTTGTTTGGAGGAGAGAAGTAGTTGGGACAGTTGCTGGGCTGGAGAGCCCATATATGCAAGTTTATGCTATTTGATGCCCCGGGGATTGTGGAGAGTGAGTGTGGACTTTTTTCGTGGTGCGTGTATCATTGAAGGTGGGGGAGGGGTTCCCAAAGAGATGTGGGTGGCAAAGAGAGAGAGCGCAGGAGAGCTCTAGGTCGGGTCGTTGTACAGGTAAATAGGGACCATCTCTTTCTGCTGCTTGCGTGTATAGACGAGGGCTTTAAGGGAGTTTTGGAAGGATGGGGGAAGCGTTGTGGCGGCCGTGGTGTCAAGACATAGTGGTGCTGGATATAGGGCTTGCGAGCTGAGGAATGCCCAGGTTTGAGCGAATGGAACAAATCCTAGGATTAGGTGTATACTTGGCGCCGTGCAGTGTGCAAACCTAAGGAAAGTGTTGTTACCTCGGCTTTCGGATCGCGTCTGCGGCAGCTGGACCTTCGCGCATCGTGCGCTTAGGGTGTTCCAGGCAACGTTGGTGGATGTAGGTTCCTTCCATTTGGCGTATAAACGCGGGGAGAAAGGTTCACGGCAGCGAAGGCGAATAGGGTTATCCATGTATTGCAAAGGAGCTCCATGGTGCTCACCTCCCAATTTGAGCATCAACTGTAATATATTATATCGGGTGGTGAATGCCTTTCGCCAAAAACGCTGCATTGAACGGGCACGGCCAAACACATACATACACGCCGGCGTGTGAACCCGACCCCCGAACCTGTGCATAACATTCCATAACTCTTTCCTCTGCATTTCTCGCATTAGCATCCCTGGAAGCCAGCGGATGGTGCACAGCGTAGCTAGATTCCTAAGACCCGTAATCACTAACCTATCGAACTACCCAATAAAAAGCAATTCTGCCCTGGTCCGGCTTGCCGGCCTTCAGCTTAACACGTTGGAACATGTCGGGCTTAGTCTTCGGAGTTAGTCAATTAACTGCTAAGAACGTTTAGCTATACCTGTCACGAACACGAGACGGCCGCTCACGACACAGCACGTGTCAGGTCACATAGCACGCACATACATCTTCCCATCCATCGCCACACACCCTCCAACCGGAGCACAAACTAGCATATACCCACATATGTGCGTTCACGTCAAATTGGGGAAACAACGTCTGTCACTCGAACCCCACCCGCTCAGCAACAAATCACGATGACACCGCACACTGCCCCCCAATCACCCGCCCCGGTATACAGGTAGGGTCAGAGTTGTTTGCAGTCGAACGGCTGACAACCCACGGCTAAAACCCCCCACGGCACAAACGGGAATTTTCATGCACAGCCGCCGCTGCTGGCCGCGTTGCCAGCATCGGTGTCCGCATATCCAAATAATGCACCTATGTCCTTCAGCGGCCGCATCCATGGCCCCCAATGCCACTACACGGGTATATACACGGGGCCCCCGGGGGAGACATGGAGGGAATAAAGGGAAGGGCCCAATGGCGGCGCCTTTTTCTAAAGTCTGATTAACAGCCGCCGAGCCGCTACACCCTCTCTTACTTAGGCGCTAGACTCTGCTCTGCTTGCAGCAGGGACCAAGAGCGCTACATGGATGAATATATATTCAAGGTACTTCGCTACACTTCTCAACTTTCTCCGCTTCTGGACAGACAGGCATCATAATTTAGGACAGGAGACACAGATCAGCAAAAGGTAAAAAGAGGAACCACGGGGTCACCACCACGCCGTACCACCCCGCACGCCGTTGCAAGTGCTGCAGGCCGTTGCGCGTGTCCGGGTTTTTTTCAGCCCAATGCCGAGCAGCAAATCTGAGCATGCAGCGCCATTCCGGTGTTCCATCCAGGTACTGCTGGTGACCAAGGGCGTGGGACGGCGGCCGGTGCCGCTCTCACCTTGCTGAACACCAAAAGCTGAACCGACATTAAAACATTGACTCTGCCTTCAACACGTTTCGGCATGGGTCATGCATGGACTGTGCATGCATTAAGCAATGAAGGCGTGATGGAAGGCAGTAGGAACACAGTACAGACTCTACATGGTAACCGCAGCCTGTATTACAGCGCTCCTCGCGTTGATTCATTCAGGGGTATCTACGGCCCTCGTGACATTGGGTTTTGTCACAAAGTAGCATTGTGCGCATGGTCAGTAGCAGACCCGGCTCCGCGCTCCCCTTGGTCCCCTTGCGACCTGGATGGTGCATCCGCCAGAGGGCCTCTGGCCCAGGTGCCCCCAGGGGCTGCCCAGCGCCTGCCGGCTCTTGCGGCCAATATGGCCTATTCCACTTCAGATTTCTCCTGCCCGGGTGCCGCTGCCGCCGCCGCCGGGGCCGAGGCCGCCGCTGCCGCCGGCCTCGTTGCAAGCCCCTGAGCCTGGGAAGGAGCCGCGGAGGATGCTTCTCCGCCACCGTCGCTCTTGGTCACCGCCGCTTCCACCGACTGCGTCGGTGTCGGTGCCGATGCGTCCGCTCCTCCTCGTGAGCAGGTTGAAGAGCTAGATGCCACTTCTTCCTGTGGGCCACCATGCCGCGGACCCGTTTCCCCTCCGTACTGTTGCTTGACACGCCGTGCAGCTTCAGTGGCCGCGTCCCCGTCTGCGGCAGCCACCCCCCCCGCCTCTGTGTCGTCGTCACCTGCCGTGTCTGCAATCCCCTGACTCCATTCCTGAGCGTCACCTCGGCCATGCGGATCGGCGGGGCCCAGGGGAGCAATGGCGGAAACCGGGGCGGCCTCAGCCGCCGCCACGGCACACGGCTGCGTCGCCTCTAACCCAGATCGCTCGCGGGCCGTAATAGTGGCCGCGGCAGCGGCGGACGAAGCGACACTGCTTTGTACGGCAGTCACACCAGCAGGTTGATGGCTTTGAGCAGGTCCATTTGCAGCGGACAAAGAGGACGCCTCCGCAGCCGTCCCACGTTGAGTCGTCTCCTCGGCGTGCAGCTTCCGGTCATTGTCATCATACCCTGCCCCCAGCTCGGCCGGCTGCACCGCTGTGACATGGACAGGAGGTATGTAGCTAGGACGCAGCGGCGACGGGGGCAGCGGGGCCGGGACCGGGGGCTCGCCATCAAGGGATGACGGGCTGCCTGTGCCGTACGAGGACGCGGCACCATAGACATTATCGTACACCGGGCTGGCACCCGTTGTCACGACCCGTGGGTCAGGGACCGCAGGCGTCGCCCCATACAGCGGATGCATCGATGCGGGCACGCCTGGAGGCGGTGTTGTAACGGGTGGTGGTAGCGGTAGCGGTGGTGCGACGCACTTGAGAGGGGAGACCGGTACGTGAGAAACCGGCGGCGAAGGCAATGCCCCGGCGACGGCCATGAGCTCCGATCCGCTGGTGCAGCCGTCGTCACCCCCATTGCCGCTTCCGCTGCGCTTGGCCCAAGAGCTACCCGGTAACTGCTGCAACTGCAACTGCGATTGCGGCTGAGGATGCTGCTGGACGTGCGGCGGAAAGGAGTTTGGCTGCGGCGGTGTGTGCAACTGGGCGTGCAGGTGGTACTGCGGCCGCTGCAAGGTGGCAGCAGGGACCGTCGGGCTCATCGCGCCAGGGTTCAGCAATCCGGGGTTACCACCGCTTCCGGCCGGTGCGGGAATGGGCGGCCTCGGCCCGGGCCCAGCCACAGCAGGCAGTTGCGAGGACAACGAGCGCGACGACTGGGCGGATAGCGTACTGAATGACTGACGGGAGAACTGCCCCTGGGGCTGTGAGTACGGGGCCAAGTGCGTGGCCGCAGCTGCGCCCGCGGATGAGGCTGCGGCCATGGAAGCACCTGCCGATGCCTCCACGGAGGTGCGCCTGCGGGCAGTGGCGGCAGGCGGCTGCGGCCGGGTGAAGCCCCAGGTGCGCTCCAGCGTCAGCACTTCCGCCTCCTCCGCAGCTACCTCCACCTGCAACGCGCCCGCCTCTTCGTACAGCTCCGCGCCCGCGGCCGCCTCGAGCGCGGCGCGGCTCAGACCCAGACTGAACACCAGGTACCTGCGGCAGTGCGGCGTGGGACGGTGTAGTGCAGCGAAGACCAAGGAGCAAAGGAGCATGGTGGGAAAATCGCATGCAAAAAGCAAAGGGTCAAATACAAATGGGAGGCAGAAGGGAGAGCGAAGGCGCAGCACGGCGCGAACAGTCACCTCAGCGGCGAGTAGGCCCATATATAGACGCAGAGGTGCACATGTGCACGCTCAAGTACCTGTGGTGCGCCTCCGCAGCGTTTCGTTGCGCCTCGTGCACCATGGCCCTCAGCTCCTCCAGCTCTGAAACCTTGCTGCCCTCCACCGCCGCCAGCTCTGTCATGGCACTTGACACACGCGCTAGCTGGGCTGCTGCGACGTCGGCCTGGAAGGGGAAAGAACGCGAGTGGCCGAGCCCGAAGGGCATGAGTGGGGGTAAAGGTAAACAGAGAATGTGAGGATTAGCAGATGAGAATCGACGCCTGTGTAGATTCTGCTGGAGAAAACAGGTTAAGGGTTGCAATGCGCTGCCATGAACACGCAACTAAACTCGTTTCAAACAAAACTCGACTCAGTTCTACAAGAAACAACTTTTCGTCAGTTCAAGTATGCAGCACGGCATGAGCACCTCCTCCATACATTACAGGACAGCATCAAAACAAAGATACAAACGTAGTTGGGGATTCCTGCTCGCTTGCGACTCCTGGCCCCACAGAAGACATGCACAGAAGACGCGCGCGCACACACACCTGCGCGGACAGCGCTCGCAGCTCCCCAGACAACCGCGCAGCCTCGCGGAAGTCCTGAGGGCGGTGTGAGGACGACAGGAAGGGGTAAAGAGAGAAAGCGGGTGGGGCCGGGCGTTTTCGGGACTCCTCCGACCGGACTAGACCCCGCCACATTCCCTTCTACGCATGGGTTCCCAGAGATGTAACAATTTACGCGTATCCTTATCTGAAAGCTCGCTACATGTACATGTCTAATCAGACCTTATCGTCCAGGTAGGACGAGAGGCTCTAGGACGAGCCCTCAACAGGTTAGCATTGATTGCATGGAGGGCTCATGTGCTTCACCGCTGCGGCCGTTGCCGCGTCTGGGGCCCTCGCCCGGTCCTCCAACGCTTTCCATGTTCCGTTTCTTAAGACTCAACATCTGTCGACGCGCATAGCTCCTTGCATAGCTCCCTATAGCGACGCACCTTATTTGCCGCCGCTGCTCGCTTCGCTGCCTCCAGCTCAGGTAACGCCCGCTGCAGACCAGCCAGGCTTTCCTGCGCGGCCGTCCGTTCACCCGCTAGCCGGCCGCGCTGCTCCGCCAGCCGGGACAAGTCTGCGCTCAAGTCAGATATGCACCTGCCAGGGGCGGCGGCGGCGGTGAAGGTGGCAGTCGGGGTCAGCATCAGCAAGGCGAGTCCATCCGTCCGTCCACAGGTGACAATCTAGGGATGCACGGCATGCAGAGTCTAGCATCCCTGGATCAAGCCTAGGTTGACTCCTACTTCAGCCAAAGAGCGACGGAGGCTGGAATATGGCAGTGGATCTAAGCGTAGCTTGTTGGCCTAGCCCGGCTTTCAGACGGTCCCATCAGCTATTAGCCCGGCTCAAATCGAGCTCCTCACTTCTCAAGGCCCTTGAGGTCCTCCCGCGCCTTCTCGTCCGCCTGCAGCAGCCGCTCGCGCTGCTCCTGGCTACGGGCCTCTGCCGCCACCCGCTGTGCCAGCGCCTCCTCCTCCGACCGCATCGCCTCTGCTGCTGTCCCTAGCGCGTCGGCCTGCAGCCGCAGCTGCGATTGATGCTCCTCCACGGCGGCCGCACGCGCCTCGGCCTGGCGCTCGCTGTCCTGCGGGATCCAAATGCCAAATGCCCCGGCGGATCCGTCTACTGCCAGAAACCCCGCCTTGTAGAGGAACAGGTCAGGTCTACGGACAACGAAGTTTTCGGCCATTTCGGCCATGTTAACCCCCGGCCAAAAGAATATGCACGCGCACGTGCCACGTGGGTCAGACATGCGGTGTGTCGCGTTGTCCCTATCCTCTGTTGTGATGTATGGTCCCGCCATGGGGCTGCCTCGCCAGTACAGTAGCATCCACGTACCTGTAAGGCCTGCTCATGGCTTGCCACCTGCGCTGCCTCCGTTTCCAGCTGCCTACGCGCTTCCTCCAGGCGAGCCAGGTCCGCATCAAATGCAGCGGCCTGCTGCCGTACCACGTCCACAGCTTCCGCCACGGCAGCCTCAGCCGTCGCCAGCGCCGCCTCCTTGGCCGTCAGCAGTGCTCGCAGCGACTCTACTTCGGCCTGCACCCGTCAAGTCAATTGCAAAGCGACACGTGAACAAACACGAGGACAAGACACTACGTACGTGTACGTGGCAGTTCTGGCCGCTACCCGTTCATGTGCCGAGAGACACGGTTTGGCTTCCATGCAATGTAAGGTGCAATGGCGGCTGAGGGAAGGGTAGTTGAACGAACGAACATAGCTGGGAAAAGTCATATGTTAAGACTTGTAATAAGGATACGTAAGCAAACTGATATAGCATATATGCCGTAGGTGTGCAAAGGGCACGTGGTTGGCCTCAAGGACAGCCTTAAGTTAGGTGGTATCGATGCCCCTCCAAGTTTGTGTTGCCAACCTTCCTGTGGCGGAGTACGGGCCCCTTCCTAAGCAGTGACAACAGAGAGACCGACCCCATCCTCCCCAAGTGACCCTTGGTGGTCCATGGCCCTAGGCCAGGCTTTGCCTTCACACCAGCTGCTAGGCCTCGCGTTCCACTGGGACTACGGCCAGTGGGAAAGCCGCCTCCTATAGGAGCCGGCCTTAATGCGCCTAGTTAGCTGCCTGTTAGCTAGTGGGAGGTGCGCCAAGACCATCGTTTGTGGTTTTAAGGAAGTTGGTTGGTAAGGGCCATTACTACAGGAAGGTCGGTAACGCACATGCAAGAGAGGCTTCTGGCCGGTGCAGAATCACACAAAATGGACGGCTTGGGCGCACGGCAGCTGTTGAGGTTAAATGCAAGTTCAGGCACCGTGCGTTCAGTCGCAAGCTGAGTGGAGTGCGAAACATGGCGGAAAAAAACCATGTAGCCATGGATGCAGAAGGGTAAGGGTAGTTAAGCGCCATTGAGCAAGGCCCATCAAGGCCTTGGGATCCTTAGAGCACGGATACCACCAGTCGCAGGCGATAAGAACTGGACGGACGTGGGCTGTAGGTCCTGGAGGAGCTGGGTTGTATCCCTCTCGTTCCAGTTGACGCCCTACCATTACTACACCAAACCGCTACCTTTTAACACCCGCCTGAGCTGGGCCGGTAAGCAGAACAAGTCCTATGGACCTATAAACACACGGGTACGGTTTGCGTCCGCATCACCAGGAAGCGCGAAACATGTTAACTGCCATCTTGGTGAATCCTTCCGGCTTTGGGTGGTAACGAGAAGAAGCGTGAGCGAGTCCAGAGGGTCCTTGCTGCCTCGTGCTGTTATCCCCATCCCTAACTCCTGGACACATACGCACCTGCAGCGCGTCCCTGGTGTTTGCCCTCCGCTGCCGCTCCGCCTCCGCGGGCGCCGTCGCCGCCGCCACCTGCGATGCCACCTCCGCGGACGCTGCATCCAGCTCGGCAGTCCGCTCCTCCAAAGCAGCACGGCGCTGCGGTGCGAGGGCGCATGCAGGGTTTCCGGGTGCGGTAAGTATGGGAGCTTAAGTAATAGACGCATGATATAGGAGACGGCAGCCAGCAGATGGAGACTTGGGTTGCGATGGAGCTCGGCACAGCTTGGGATACATGGTAGGTTACAGGAAATGCACATCTGCATCTGAGGACTTGAGCAGCGCAGCGTACCGTAAGAACCCCGGCTTGGCAACGATTTCCCTGGTTCGACGCGGGTTTGCGGGGTGATAACGAGCCACAATGCCACAGACTAAGCAAAAGCACAGCCACCAGTCCTTACAGCATCACAGGTGCCTGACTGGACCCTACAGCCTGACGTGCCAGGATGTGGGACAGGTGTGCAGGCCTTTTCCTTTGCCCTGCGCCAGGTCTGCAGCCCACGGCCGGGCACCCAGGCTGTCACGGTCCACCAGTACGTCGGCTTAAAACTCCAGGGCCATCTCACCTGCACCAGTGCCTCCTGCGCAGCGCGGTGCAACATGGCGGCCGCCTGCGCCTCCCTGTCCGCCTGGGACGCTAGCGTCGCCGCCATCTGCTGTTGGCCACTCTGCGGTGCAGCAAGGCGAATTGGGGGCCATTGGGGCATTGCAGCCCGCCACACAAGGTAAGGCCAGTGCAACCAACTTTGAAAGCCCGTCTCAAAAGGCTTAATAGTACAAAGCCCAGCAGCAGCACGGCACAAAACTCCTTGCCATGCTGGAACCTAGCTCTCTGCTGCGAATCTAGCAAACCAAGCGCCACACAGATGCGTAGGTCTACATGTTGAACCCACAGCTAACGAGGCCAAAATGACGTCACGAACCTACCCACACATGTACGGCACATAGTGTGTAATGAGCGAATACACAGAAGACAGTTGGCCCCGTTCCGGTCACCATGTCCTCGCATCACACCTGCAGCCGTGCAAGGTAGGCCCCGGTGATGCGCCACACCTCCACCTGCCGGCCCAGCACCTGCAGCCGCAACGTCGCCGCCCGCTGGAGTCCATCCGCCAACAGCCGTACCTGGTCGTCCATGTTGGCGCGCCGATACGACAGCTGGGTGAGCTGCTCGTCCAAAGCCGCCGCAGTGTCGAAGTCCTCACCCTCCACCGCGATTGCCTGGTCCGACTCAAGCTGCGTGATGCCTGGTGTCCAGGGGATATGGGGTTTAGGGAACTTAGTCGCCAACCTGGGCATGAGCCGTAACTTCCCGGGATAAATTGAGGGTGCAGTTCGCAGCATGTCCACGTAACTGATAACAGTGTCCACGAGATGCCAGTTGCGTAATTCATCTGCACATGCCTCCCCCTACCCTTGCTGTATTAACATAGATTTCGCGATTTAGGGGGACGAGGTAGGCTAATCTCGCAGCTTTCAAGGATTTTTGGGAATTCATACAGTTGCTTTCTACAGAAACAAAAACTCTCAGTCGTTTGAGAGACAATCATGGCAATGTATGCATCACATCCCTGTAAACCTCCACCCATACGACTCACTCGCCATGACACCCGCCAGCGCAGCCTTCATCGCCCGCCGCTGCTGTTGCAAACTCGCCTCCACCTTTTGCGCCTGGCACAACGCAGCCGCCAGAGCCGAGACCATCTCCCTAGCCCGCTGCTCCGCGGCGCTCCGGCAGGCGTCTACAGGACCAGTGATGTTGTTAAGGTAAGACTCAAGATCGTCCAGGCTGGGAAGTGACGATAGGGCAGGCAACGATGAGGCCGGGTCGGGCCCCAGCCCGCCGCTGCTAAAGCCGCCGCCGCCGCCGCCGCGGGAGCGCGTTCGAAGGGCGCCAACAGAGGTGGGCAAGGATGGTGCCGGCGCCATGTTGGCGGCAGCAGCAGGGGTTCCTGTGGCCACGGGCGTATCCGCGCTGGCGTCAGCCAGGCTAATGTACTGCGGCTGCTGCAGTGCGACAGCTGTGTTTGCGACTCGCACAGGCGTCGACACAGAGCCCGTAGCCAAAGGGTTCGCAGCTGCAGGTACAACGGGTGATAAGGCGGCTGCAGCAACGGCAGCTGTGGACCGCAGCATGGAGCCGCCGGCCAAGGCGCCGCCACGCTCCGATGCGATTTGCGCCTGCTGCAGGAAAGCTGAGATAAAAGAACTCGGCTGAGCCTGAGCAGCAGCGGGCACTGCCGTTGCCGAGTTTGACCCAGTGACGTCGATTGCAGCGGTGGAACGGGTGGCCACCGGCCCCGTGGAAGAGCTGTCAGCCCAATGGCTGCTACCGTGCCCTGCGCTGCCGGGGCCCGTTGCAGTTTGCGTTGCACCGGAGCCATCCTGGATGCTGTTGGTGCGTTGCCATTTCCATTGGTTAGAAACGCCGGCCGCTCCAGCTGCTGCTGGAGCTGGCGTCATCGACTCTGCGGCCTGCTGCTCCTGCTGCAGCTGCGCAGCGTGCTTCCCGCCTCCACCTGCAGGCATGCTGTTGCTCATAGCTTGTCCGGACGAGGACGCTTCAGCTGGGGAGACGCCGCTGGTGTTGTAGGGTTGTCCAGGCCTGACTCCTGAAGCCGCATGTGGCAGGCTGCCTGCGATTTGCTGCATAAGCTAGCAGGCATACACATAAAGGCAGGACCCAAGTCAAAACGCGGCTGTATCGCCCAAGATTCTATGAATGAAGCCGAAGTGGTGCCAAAGCCACGTTCGTGAAACCCACTCCAGCCATGGAGTAGCAATGTGGGATGTGGAGTACGAAACTCCTAAACACCGGAACAGGCCTAGTTCTACGGTCCAATCCACATCGTGTATAGCTGCCTGCATGGTAAAGTTCAGCTCCTGGCTGTAGGAGCGATCGACCTGGGGCCCACTGGGCTACTTGAGTCCAGTCCAGGTGCATCCTCAAACGTTGCCCCCATTCCCTCCCCGGGTCACCCATGGTTATCGCCTTCAGCTGCTGCTACCTGGCAACGACGCAAGGCGTTGTGCTGTTACACAGCATGCCTCGCAGCCGTCAACACAAGCCAAGCAGAGGGCTCTTGAACGCCGGACAAGCCGCACATGCACACAGATATTCATCGTCATTCTATGTTACCCCGACACATGCACGTCAGGCCTGAAACCCATACCCGAACCACCTGCGTGCGCGGCTCCTCTTCTAGCGCTGCTGGGATGTACGCCTGTGCTGGCGCCTCGTCTTCAGCCTGTGGGGATCGAACCAGGCAGCGCTTACCCAACCATGGCTCAGCCTTCGCAAAACCGCAAGGCGAGCACAACCATTCCCAAACCCTCAGTTTCCCACTCCCTTACAGCTCAGCCTTTGTTTCAAACAAAGACTAAGGGTCCCTCCCCAACAAGCCCCTCTCAGTGTTAACCTGAAAGCGTTCTTTAATCGGAATCGAACGGACCAGCCTAATTGTTAACACCGCGGCATGGCGCCTGCTGACCGCCTGCATGCCGTTGACATGTTGTAATATAATGGAAGCTAGTTTGAGGTGCATATCTAGCCTCCAATCTTTTATTCTTCCAGGCACGTGATGAACACACCTGTGCAAGCCACCGTGTCTCTGGATCGGGCCGCGGCCAAGGCGGAACTAGATCATGCACGCGCTGCACATGCGGGGCAGGCTGCATTTCCCGCTGCAAGATTTGCTGTCGCTGTTGTTGCAGCAGCAGTTGGTGTGCTTGCGCATGTGCCGACTCGGCTAACAAGGTTTGCGGGTAGCGCCCAGCACTGGTTTCCGGTACAGGATATGCACTTGTCTGCGGCTGTTGATGCGGTAGCTGTTGCGCCGGGTCTTGCGGCTTGACGTGCGGGTAACGAACGGTGTCTGTGTGCGGCGCCCTGTGCGGACTCGGTGGCTGCTGCTGTTGCTGTTCCTGCTGCTGCTGCAAATACTGTTGTTGCAGGAATAGCTGTTGTTGCTCCTGCTGCTGCAAGCGTTGCTCCCGCTGTTCCTGCTGCTGAGCGTAGTACTCTTGTTCTTGCTGCTGCTGCTGCACAAGGTACTGTTGCTGAAAAGGCAGAAGGTGCTTATAATGCTGTCCATACTGCTGCCCGTACTGCGTGGCTTCTGGCGGGGCTACAGCAACCGCCATGCCTTGCTCGCTAGCCGCAGCAGAGGCTGAGGAATGATGGACATAACCCGGCGTTGCAGGTCTAGATAAATGCTGTTGTTGTTGTTGCAGACCGAACTCTACACGCGATGCCAGTCGCTGCGGGAGCACTGCTTGCTGCTGGAGCTGCTGTTCTTGTGACCATGCTGCCTGGTGCATAACAGGCTCACCCTGCTGTGGGTAGCCGACAGTTTGCGCATGCTGCTGCTGTTGCTGAAATCCCTCAGCAGCAACTCTTGCCCCAGCAGCTGCGCTTCCCGAGGCTCCTGATGCTTCAGCTGCAATGCTCCCTGCCCACTCTCGCGGCCCTGTATGAGTAGCTACGGTAATGACGGGCCCGGCCTGCTGCTGCGCAACCTGGCTGTTTGCCTCTTCCCCAATACCATAACCAAGTTTTACATGCGTAGTCTTCTTGCGGGCGGGGTACGACACCGAGCCGGTGGCTTCACTGGCGATGGACACCGGTGATAAAGGGGCAGCTCCTGGTCCCGGTGCTGCGTCTGCTGTGGCCTGGGAGAAAGGGGACAACTGACCTGGTACCCCACCGACAGGCACCCCTCGCCAGGAGGGCGACGCAAGCACACCAGCGACATTGGGCCTCATTCCCGCAGCCGCATGCGCGTTGTGCTGGTAATATCCCTGCACCGAGGCGGATTGCTGACGCAGGGGTGCCTGCGCTTGCGGCTGCAGCGGCTGCGCGGCTTGTTGCACCGGATAATGCTGATATTGTATCTGCTCGGGGATTCCTTGATCTTGTGGCCTTTCTTGCAGTGGCATCCTCTGCTGCAGCTGCGATGACTGTCCAGGCATGCCGTTGCTGGTCGGCGCATTCCCCTGCTCGAAAGGCGCTACACCACCCTGCTGCTGCTGCGGCGGTAACAATTGTTGCTCGTCCGTTGCCACGACTTCCAGGCCACTGCAGGTGCAAGCAACGTGGATGCGGACACATGTCATGGAACTGCAGGACCCTGGACCTGGAAATCAACCAGGATCGCTACACATTACGGTTGCTTCAATCGAACCTGGCTCGGCTCTGGATTCTATTGCTCCAAAGCCATGACGGCCACCCCGTTATCCTCGACACAGGCAATTACCGTGTACACAGGCAATTACCTGGTTGCTCAACATCTTAAGAGACAGCACGCACCTAAACAAGTCATCCTCATTGTCCCCTCCTCCGATGGCCTGGTCCTGCTCATGCGCAGCCTGCTGCCCCGCTGCATCCATGCCCTGTTCCGAAAATATGCCCCGTTGCCTCTGGCCATGGGCTGTTGTGGAGCCCTGGGCGCTATTCGTGGACCACCCTGGCGACTGCATGGCATCCGCAGCGCCGGTTTGGGCCATTACCTCCGACGGCAGGGCCCGGTGCCCAGGATCGTGATACAGTGACGTCTGGGTGTGTTGCTGGTGTACAAACACGCCGTGCTGTTGTTGCTGTTGCTGCTGCAACTGTAAGCCAGCAGGGCCTATCTGCTGCGCCGACACCATAACTGTGCTTTGGGCTGCCGCCCCATGACCCTGTGCCGCGGCTTCACGTTGTTGCGCCAGGAACGTGAAATGTTTCTGCAGCAAAGCCTGCTGCTTTTGCGCCAGCATCTCCCGTTCCTCATCGGTCAGGTACATGAAAGACGAGTCGCTCCGTGCTGGGGTAGATGCGGCCGAGCTGACGGCCTGTGGATGCACATGCTCGACAGTCTGCTGTTGCTGCTGTTGCGTGTACTGCTGTTGTTGCTGTTGATGCTGCTGTCGCTGCTGCTGGTATGTCGTCTGTACGCGTCGCGGCCCGGCGGCCTGGTTGCCGGTGGTGAAGCCCTCCTGTCGAGAGAACAGAGCTACCGCCTGCTGGACCCTGCCGCTATTGCTCGGTGGAAGAAGCGAGGGTGGCATGGAAGAGCGGCCACCCGCACCAGAGTTGAGGTTGGCGGGGGACGCTTGCCGAGGCTCTGCAGGGTTACGAGCACCATGTACTTGATGACCGATGGTGCTACATGCATTTGCATGCGAGTATCCCATGTACACCGGACCGCTGAGCCGTACCTGGCTTTGACGCGGCGTCCGCCCGAGACACCACTACATCTGCCAGCTCTCGAAATTCGTCCTCCAGGTCTAAGATTTGGCTGTGGCCATGAGGGGTAGATGGTACGCATTCGCGCGGGGCCAGGTTACCCCATGTCAATAGTGGTAGGACTCAAGTGCTAGGTTGACATCTTGGCACAATTCAGGTAATTAGTTTATCCAGTATGTGGTTGTAGATTTCCCTGCTATGCGGCGAACCGCAATCACACATAGCGAAAAATTCCACCCCGGGGCCAATTTCCTTACAAGCTCCATGCCTCCTTATCAGCCGGCGGAAGAGATGCAGTAGCTTCCTTCAATTGTTGAACTGCATGGAACCCGGTGAACGACCTGTTGTCAACTTGGTCAGCGCAAAGCATCAGCTGCTGACCACGTACCAAGACGCTGTATCTCATTTAGTAGTGGAAATGCTTGCAGGTCCCCTGGGTTAATTGTCCGCAGTTTCTGCAGAGCCCCTTGCGCCTGCTGCAAGCACTCGCTAACAGTGAGCTTGGGTATGCCTTTGCGATGCACAACGTTTGGTGGCGGTGGAGGCAGTGGTGGAGGCCTTGTTTGAGGCGCAGGTTGCTTCTTACGCTTAAACATTTCTGGCTACGTTGTGCTGATGGATATTGATTGGTTACTCGATAAGAGGTCAGAAGCCATCTTCTGTCATGTTTATAGGCCTGGTGAGTAAATAATATGTAATTATTGGCATAGGGTACGCTTCCTTGTCACGCAGAGACTTCTAGGGAGAACTGTCTGTGCTGCTGCCGTACACCGTTCCTTCGCTTCCAGCAGCGCAACCGGATCCTGAAGCAAGCTTGAGGCCTCCGTTTGCTTCCTGGAACAATGAACAGATGGTATAAACACATGCTCACTGCGTAGGGATGCGCTGTCACGGGAGGTTGCGGGAGGGGCAAGTTGCAATCTGGGTCTGTGCGAAGAGCAATCGTCATCAACACAAGGCATCCATCACATAATGCTGCGTAGCGACGGAAAACGCGTAAACACTTCGCACGGATACTGAGTCACCTGGGCACAGGGCTGGCCCTGACAGGTTGAGTCAGGGCGCAGAGCCAAATCCCGCTGTCCACACGTTATCAGCAGTACTTAACCTAGCTTTTATGACCAGAATGACAGAAATGTATGATACATTGGTCCCGGGTATTCTTAGGGCAAGTCTTCCTGCAACTGAACCTTGCGCATAAAGCCATTGATTCACAAAGTAATCATGGAACAGACGTGGATCCAGAATGCGCTTGCCCTAGAGCTTGTGGCAACTGTATGCTTCAACGGCGTGCACTGTATCGAGCTGTTCCCCTCTCCCTGCAACAACAGTATCCAGTAAACACGGACCTTTAAGTTCCTCGCGCGTCTTAAAAGCCAGTGGACGCACTGAATGCACCTCTTGCTGTTGGTCTCGTAACACAGCAATAACCCGCGCCACATATCGCCGGGTTTTGCCGGACTTGGTTCCGGGGCCTTCGTTGCATCATTGGAAATAACTGCCAAGGTCTCGCATGAACATAACGGTGGACATGAGTTTTGTGACTATAAAGGGGATCCTGCCAACACGTGAAAGCCGACGCCGTTTCGATGACTGACAGTTCTGCCTGACGTACAGTGTCGTTGTACAGTGCCGAAAGCATAATTCCTTGTGGTGACATAAGATTCTTGCTATAAGCACTTTAGGCACTATTCGCTGAAGTTGTCATGTTTGATCCTGACTAGCGATGGAGAGCACAGGTGGACCACCTTGTCAAGGTGTGTTACCGCTTGGCGAAGAGTCTTTGCAAGCGTATTCCTTTCACAAATTATTTTTGAAACTATGTTTGGGTACTCAATTGTATTTTCGCACCGCAGAGAGAAGGAACTCACCCGTTGGTGGCCTCCAAGCGGCGCTGGGGCGATCAAGGTTGGGCATCGCTGCTATAAAAATGCAGTCTTTCCTGCTGTACTATGTTTAACCTGGGTAAACACAAATTGCTCCTTATATGGCTCTTCCATGATGCACGTGGCATCATATGCAAACTGAACCATGGCCCACGTGCATGTAATCCCTTCATATTTCAACTGCTGTATGGTCATGTGGCCAACAATGACATGTTCGGAACCTCTTCCCGCCAGGTCGCTAAGAGTGAACCCCGAGGCTCCCGACCAGCAGAGCACCGTAGGGCAATCCTCCACGGCGGCCCTGCCCATCATCCCAGAGTCCTCTCCAGACCCTCATCAGCTGTCGCACCCGACCCTGCAGACCAGCCAGCATGCCGCATTGTCTGGCGGACGTCCCGCATCGCTGCAACAACACGCGGCGGCTGTGGGCGCCGTGAGCACAAGCCTCACCACCCTCCCAGGACTGTTGCCTGCTACGCAACAGCTGGTACCCTCACCCCAGCCTTACGCACCGCCCGTCCAGGGCCAGCACTCACCCAAACAACACGTGGTCGGAGCGGAAACCCTGTCGTCCAGTGCCGCCGCCGCGCTGCTGCGAGATAATGGCACATCGCCGTCCCCTCCGCCTCCGGGTCTCGTCCCGCTTCGTGGATCGCTAGCCAAGGGCGCCTCGGCGATGACCGCCAGTGGAGCCTCTTCTCCCGCAGCATCAGTCGCAGGCGGCGGCAGCGGCGGCACTGGTGCAGCTCCTATGCCAATAGGCCGTACGCATGGCCCACCGCACAGCAACGGCGGCGGTGCCGGCGGCGGCAGTACGGTTTTGGCTCCCCCGCCCGCAGCTACCCCGTTATCCTCCTCTCTCTCACAGGGTTTCAGACAAGGACTACCGTCCTGGCTCCAGGAACCCATATCGCAAACCCAACTGCAGCAACAGCAGCAGCAGCAATTACAGGCAGTGATGCGGCAACAGTACCACGATCTACAGGGCCAGCTCTCAGCCCAGGCCCAGCTGCAATCACAGCACCACCACCAACAACAACGCCTCCAACGCCAACACCAGCATCCGCAACAACAACAACAACAACAACAGCAACAGCTACCGAAAAGGTCACCGTTTCTGCCTGCCAGCCAGGCACCCCGCAAGCCATTCACCCCCCAGGTAGCCGTCGATTCCGGCGCCATGGAGGCCGTCGCTGCCGCCGCGCAGCAATCAAGTCTCGCCAGATCCCTGCCAGCTGGAGGCAGCTACTTTACGGGTCAAGCCATGGCAATGCCGTACCCTGCCGGCGTGCCACGGGCGGCGGGCGGCTACGCCCCCGGTCATGGCTTGGGAGGAGGAACCGGCCCCGGGCCGGGGCCAGGGCTGGGATTCGGGCAAAGGCCGGGGTCCGCCCCGTTCCGTCAGGACTCCCCGGATGATCCCGGGGTTTTGTCCGACACGCCCACACGCGGTGCTCCGGGCCGGGGCCGCAGCGGCATACCCCGTGTTGCCAGCATCAGCGAGATAGAGCCTGTCGTGGAGGTGGGCTATTGTCGCTAGAGCGTGTGTGGCATGCGTGGTGTGTTCTAGGACTGGAAATGAAAGCCAGGAAGTGGAGATTGCATTTGCTGCATGCAACCCTGGTTCTGAGGCACCGGTGTATGTATATATGTATGTTGTTACAGGGTGGTTAAGCTTCACCAGCGGCCCCCTTTCCCGGGGCAGTTCCCTGCTCTCCCCTGCGAGAGGGGCACCCTAATCCGTTCACCCCATCCGACTTCAGAATGTACTCGTTGGGTTCAGCAACTCACCACCAGCATCCAACCAGATCTAGCGGATCAACGGCGCCTCAACTTAGTTCCTGGTCAGCTCGCAAGTTGATATTATTACGTCCTACACCGTTCATAAGATAGGGGCCACCTCCCATTTCAACACTTCTCAAACACCCGAGAAGTCTGCAGGCGGATTTGGACCCGGGACACTCCGGGAGCAGAAGTCAGGCCTTAACTTCTGCCAGCCACCTGCCTATAATATGTATAATGTATAATATGTATGTAAGCGCACGGCGCGTACCATTGATGTGTATTTTATTGGCATTCATCTCCTCTCCCTCCTCCTTTGCTCCCTTGCATCCTTGTCAATCTCTTCCCTTTTGCCTCGTTTTCATCTTCGTCCTGATCTTTTCCTTCGCCCCTTCACCTTCCCTGCAGTCTGACGAGGTCCCCCGCCAGCGCCTGAGCAGCAGCCTGTTGACCCGGGCCATAAGCATCCCCAACGCCCAGGGAGCGGACCGTCCCCGGACGTACCGGGTGGCTCTGGCCAAAAGCCAAGGTGCGTCCCCCTGGGTCACGCAAGAGGAGGAGGTCAATGGAGAGAGGGAAGGAGGGGGGAAGGGGGAAAATCGTGTAGGGTTGCGTCTGTAGACTTGTAGACTGCCCATTTGTCAAAATCATGTAGGACGGGGGGACAGGACACAGGACACAGGAGGAATCGGAGCGACCCAGACGGCAAATCATCGTCAAGGAAGGGTGTTGTGCGTGTGTGCATGTCGGGTGCACGCTGGGTCGCTTGGAGTGGTAAACCGTGCCACAGCATATCTGCATGTATGCCGTGAACGCATATGCAGGGAGCCAGGACGATGTCACGGTTGTGCTGGAGGGAGCCGACGGCTGTGGCGGCGGTGGCGGCGTCGGCGGCAGCGCCCGCGGCGGCCGCGGCGGTGGCAACTCGGCACACGGCAGCTATTACTCGTATGGCAGCAGCGGCGGCGGCGGTGGCGGCGGCAGGGTCCTTGGTGCCGGTGCCTTGCTCAGCACCAGCTTGCTGAGCTCCTCGTTTCTGGGTGGCCTGTTTGGATCTCGTACGGCAGCAGTGGCCGGCGGTGGCATGGGCCGGGGTTTCGGCGGCATGGTTAGCCCGGACGTCAGCGTGCATGATGCGGACACACAGCCCTTTGCGGGTCGGGACAGGTGGGTCGAGGTGATGGTGGGAACACGTATACGTTATGAAAATGATGGAAACACTTTATAAACTGCAATGCCACCCTAATCGTAGGTCGATGCTATTTGTTTTTGCTGTTTTTTCTGCTGCTGCTGCTGCTGCTGCTGCTGGCTATTACGCTTGGTAATGACGCTGTCTTGTCCGTCGCCTCACACTTCCTCCCTCAGTTGTTTCCCTTGATACGGCTTATTATACCCCCCTCTTCATCATCATCATCGTCATCATCCTCCCTGCCGCCTCCTCTTCCTCCTCCTCCGCCCTGCCGCCATCTCTTCCTCGCCCTCCTCCTGGCCGCCTCCTCTTCCTCAATCTCCATCGCAACCTCCGTCTTGCTATCGCTTACCCTACTCCTTCAGGTACTACAAATACGGCAGATGTGGCGGCGGAGGCGGCAGCGAGGTGCCCACTCTCTTCGGCAGCCTCCCCGCCGCGTCCTCACTGCTGCGATCCCGTGCGAACGCCTCCGCCGGATCCATCCTCACCAAGGCCACGGGTGGACTGAACACACCAACCACGAAGGCAATAAAACGCTCCACGAGCTACCAGCAGTTTGGCGGCGCCGCCGCGCTGACGATCGGCGGCGGTGGTGGCGGCGGTGGCGGTGGCGGTGGTGGTGGTGGTGGCGGCTCTGACCTGCCGTCATCGGCCTCCGCCGCGGGACATCGGGGCCATCGCCGACCGCGTACCTCCGCCAACTGCGGCAGCGACAGCAGCGGTGCATGCACAAGCACGAGTGCGAGCTTGGGTGGCGGGTTGGGGTACTGGTTGCGTGGCGGCGGAGCCGCCGCCGCCGCCGCCGCCGCCTCCGGCAGCCGCGGTGGTGGAGCTGGCTCGGATAGCGACGGTGCGGTGGTGGGCCCAGTTCCCGCGCCGATTTCTCGGAGGGGGGCGGAACCAGATCTGGCGGACTTGGCAGTGCTGGCGACCAGCTTGCCGGCGAGTTTAGGTGCGTGTGGGTGCATGGCGGTGGATGTTTGGGTCGGGCTCTGCAATGCTCTAGGCGGTGCGAAAGCACATAAGAGTACAGGCGGCGACCCGCGTGCGTGTGCTCCCGGGTTAGAGCTGCTGAGGCACCTGACTCCTCCCGGCCGCCTACCTCTCGGGTCCAAGGGGGGCGTTGCTTGGTCCTGGATGGCGATATCTGTGTAAATTCATTTTTGTTACATATGAAATGTAGTTGCTTACTTTCGTCCTTGGTCATACACACACATGGACACACACGCCCTTCCTGCTGACAGCTACACCCGGTCGCCCGGCGGTCTTGTTCTCTTTTCTTCCTCTGCCATACCCGTCCACCTTCCTCCGGCCCTACGCCGCTTGCTTTCCCTCAGGCACTTGGAGCCTGCCACGTAGCGTGGCCCTGGCCTCCAGCCCCACAGGCACGGCCGCAGCAGCCGGCAGTAGCAGTGTCCGCGGAGGCATGGCCTTCTTCGGCGGTGGCGCCGCCGCTAACGGCCGCGGCGTCCTCAGCCGAACAAACAGCTGCAACAGCGGCTCCGTCAGCGTTGGCGGCGGCGGCGGCGGCGGTGGGAGTGCCGCCGCCGGGCCCTCTGGCGGGTTCCCCATCTGTCTGATCTGTCTGGAGGTCCTGACCCCGGAGGATTTCGAGAGCGGCGACGCCATCTCACTTCAGTGCGCCTGCAAGGGGGAGATGTCGCTGCGGCACCGCAAATGCGCCATTGAGTGGAGCCACGTGAGTTGGAGAGTGGGCGGGGTGAGGGCGCGAAGGAGGAGGGTAGGGAGAGAGAAATTGATGGAGAAAAGGAGAGAGGGAAATTAAGCTCACACCATCCCTTTTGGAAAGTTAACTGTAAATAGTAAGTCAATAGTGAGTGAAATAGTAAGTCCAATCTCCTTTCGTTCCCGCTCCTTTCCTTCCTGTGCCTCCCCCTCCAGCACACTTCACTCCTCTCTGTCTTGCTGTCGTTCCCTTGCCAAACCTTCACACTGTTAACTACCCCGCCGGTAACCCCATCGCTTCCGCACCTCGCAACCCTCCTGTCAATGACAGCACAAGGGTGACGTCATTTGCGACATCTGCAAGCAGGGCATAGCCAACTTGCCGCCAATTCCGCCGGAGATACTCGCCGCGCGGGAGGCAGCGAGGCGCCGCCGCCAGCCCGCCTTCAACACAGCCGCCGAACCCAACTTTGCGGACTTTTGCTTCGACTGCATCCGCGCCACCTGGGTCACCACGATTGTGTGCGTGCTGTTCTTCGACGTGAGCGTCGGCCAGGCCTTCACGATTGGTTCCGTGGTGGGGATAGCCTTTATGCTGGTCAGCATGGCGATTGCCGCGTGCGCGCGCCGCGCTCGGGCGCTGGTGGCGGCGCGCGCCGTCGAGCGCGCCGCAGCAGAGAGCCGCGCACAGGAGCAGCAGCAGCGGCAGCTACAACAACAGCAGAGGCGGCAACAGCAACAGTATGCTGGGTCTGGGGTAGGGGGAGGGGGAGCAGGAGAAGGAGGAGGAGGGGGAGGGGGAGGGGGAGGGGGAGGACAGTCCCGAGGTTCAGGGGGGGGCGGGGGAGGTGCTCGACGGGCGTCGGCGGCGGGATCGGACCTCACGGTGCCCTTGCTGGCGGCGGCAGTGGATGTGGTGTAGTGCGGCGGGATGGGGGGCCAGCAACAGCGGCAACGGCAACGGCAGCATCGTGGGCTTTCAGATCGAGGTCCGCATCCGCATGCTGAGCCCGTTTGGCCACTCGCCGCTGGTATCTTGCCTGGTATCGACCTCCTCGACGATCTTATCAGAAATGCCGTGTGGATCTAGTCCTGCTGGAGGCGCGTTCAGAGGCGTGTGTAGGGATGTTGAGAGCCTTCAACATCCGAGTTGTGCTCGAGCTGTGTGTTTTTAGCCGCCGCGCACCACACGTCTCATCGACAGCATCAGGCAGCACTCTCCGGAGCCCCCCTGGAGGGGGCGTATGAGACACGTGCTCGCGTGCACATGCGCATCACCAGCAGCGGGTTCTCCGCAGGGACAGAGTCACATTGCCTAGCTAGTTAGCTCCTAGCTACTTGTTGCCAGGTTTATATACATATCTATACCTAGCTATATACCTAGGTATATGTATATACCTAGCTGACCAGCAAGCTAGCTTGCCGGTTGCATAGCGATAACTCCATTTCAACGATACTTCTGCAGTTTTAAGTACATCACGCCGCTGCAGGGAAGTACGGCACACAAGGAAAAGCTAGCCATATGCAGGCTAGACAGGCAGGCAGGTACGCACGCGGGCAGAAGTCTGTGTGATGCAGTGCGACGTCAACACGCTGGTGTGCAGGTCATGATTTGCGCCGGCGGACAGGTGTGTCCCGGACAATACGAACAGCTCAGCTCAGGAAACACTGAGAGCATTGCGCGGTGCGGGGTGCCGCGGCGGAGAGCTGGGCTCTGCTGCGATGACCGGGGGAGCCGTGGTTAAGGCGGTAAAGGGGGAGGAGCGCCTAGTGACCCTGACACTAGGTGGCGGTTGTAAGGTGGTTGTAGAGGCGGTTAGGTGGGTTTGCGGCGGTTCCGCCTATGGTAACAGCAAGGCAGAGCCTGGTTTACCTGATGCGCTGTGTTGTTGCTGTTTGCTGCTGGTGTGGGTCGGACAGTTACGTGTGCCTGTGATGTTGCGTCTGCGGTTTGCAAAGCTGTGTCCGTAGCAGGACAGCCGAGGACTTGCCGAATGTCCAGTAGGCATGAGCACGAGCGGACGCAAGTGGGAGGAGATACGCGGAATGAGAACGGCCCCATGACGCCGGTAAACGGGGTGACGGAAGGCAACAGGCCGAGTCAGTGTGCTGCTTGAGTACACGTCCTACGTGCCGCAGTCGGTGCCGCAGTCGGTGAGGGGGAGAGGGTGGCGCGATGTAGGGGAGATGAGTCGCGCGGCGGCGGTGCTTGTTCCTAGCGCAGCGGTTGTGGATGCAGTTGCAGTTGCGGATGGTCGGTTAGGATTCTGGAGCGTTGAGAGCGGTATTTTGAGGCTCGGGGATGAAGTGGAAGTTGTTGTGGCGGTTGAAAGGATCTGAGAACTGGAAATCTGTGGACATTTCACCAGCAGGGTTTCTCAGGGCGAGGCGATCGATTGGATGATCCGGCGAGCACGCAATGCAGCTCATGGATTTTTGTGTCTGAAGGCCCGAATCCATTTTTCGATTCCGGGTGAAAGCTTTTGGAATGCATGGGTTCCGGTTCCACTGAGGCTTTTCCTTTTTGTTGTCTCTTATTGGATATCCATCAGTATGAAGGGGGCCCCGCAATCATCTATCACCACCTTCGCCTATCGCGCAGACTTGTATGTCCTGCAAGCATACGCGCATGCATGTTCTGTAGGCCCTAGCGCAACATGTACATGCGTGCACATGCCTTTGCACATGCAAGGTGAAGTTTTCACGACTGTGATGTCCACAGTGTGGTCAACAAGTTGGTGGCATGAGCCAAAAAACTGGCGTTTTGGCATGCATGCATGCAGCTACGCGCATTTCCTGTTTCGGGTAGGTTTTTACAAGTCCGGCCTAAAATTTTGGTGTTTGCTTTGTTGTGCTGCCTGTACCGTACGGCACGCAGCATGGTGGTGTAGCTCGCCGGCCGGGTAAGTAAAGGGCATCGTGAGGGTACCGCAAGCAGCAGCCGGGTTGTAACCGTTGAATGCCACTCCTTACGATGCGTGTACAAGGGCTTGCAACGTCAGCGGCCAGTTCCGAGGCCCACCGATTGCGGTAACTGCTGCAATTGACTATTTCGGCGACACGATTAATGGTAGATCAGTTAATCGCATAGGATTGGATTGGTCGATCATTAAACATTCTGGAATCGAACAGCAACGCCCAATGCTCGTCCAGCGGTACGGAGGCGTTTACACCCCAGGGGTATTGATTTTGCAATGCTGCAATCTGAGGCTCCTGGTCGCTGTCCGGCTTACTACTCGAGATCGAAAAGCTACCAAGCCGTGAAATTTATATGTGACGGCTGTGTAACGGCCATGGTCCGAATGGCCGCGACCGGAGCTGAACCGACGCCTCGGCATCGGCCGATTTGCAAAAACCCACTTTCCAATCAACCGCACCATGCACGGTGTTATTATCATTTTGAGCTCGGTAGAAATAACATAACAGCATCTCGGATGATATGGCAATCACAAAGCGTTGGCTAAAGTCATCTGACGCGAGGATATATATGAGCAGTGCAACAGCTCAGAACCAGATGCGGTAATCCATACTGAAGTGCCCCTTGGGCGGAAACTGCAATGTCGACGGAAGATGCGACGCATGCATTGAAAAGTCAAGCTTTCAGTGCTACAAATCAGCGTATCTATTTCATACGAATATTTTATCTACTGTGGTGTCGCTAGCCGACTGATTCGTGGGAAATCACGGCAATGCTGTTGCATGATCAGCCGTTTCATACAACAATAGCAGTAGGCGAAAACATATAACTCTAGAATGACCCAACGACAGTTTTAGGGGTAGGTACTGACGTCCCACTATGAATACCTCCTTCTCTACCGTAATGTGTGCTCCTGGACCATCAATGTAGGCCGGGTCCGCAGGTCTATGCATCATTCTGGGACAACAATTACTGCTACGAATTCAACTGCTTAGGCCTATAAATACCAGGGAATGCCCTCAAGTTAGACCAGACACTCGCCAGTTGTTGCACGATAAAACGGCTCAGCGACTTGCAATGACACCCTGAACATCAGCTAACCGGCTATAATGAGTAGGCTACTACCAAGGCTTCCCAGCGTTGCACCGCTGTGCTTCTTCCTTATCTCGGTGGGAGACATGTATTTTGTAACTTGTAGAATGCAACTCATCTGCACACAGCATATACCTGGACATCCCAGCAAACATGCCTGGAGACTGGGACGTGCTTACATAATAACGTTGTGGAATGCAGGTCTCGTACAAGCTTGCATGGACAGCTATCTCCTCCCTCCTCAGCCAATACAGCAAGGCGTACGGGCCCGACATCTTGCTGCAGCTCAATGTCGCATACTTCTTCCCCAGCATCCCCGTGCTCATACTCCAGGCGCTCTTCAACGACCGGTGCGTCCGTATTAGAATCCTTTCCTTACCGCGCACACACAACCCTCTCCCCCCAGCAATCGCCGCATGCCAATCCCCAATTTGTACGGATGAACCCCAGATCCCTCCCTTCGCACTCTCTTCCCCCTTTGATGCTCCCGACTTGCAAATTACCCTGTAGGGCTTCAAACGGCAAACAACCGAAATGGGCCAAAACCGGTTCCACACAGCCTATCCACACACCATGACGGGAGGAAATGGCGAATGCCACATCATACACGTCTATCCCAGCCACAGGCAACTCCTTCCCCCCACCCCGCCGACCACACCAGCAAAACCCACCTGAACGACACCCCCCCACAACCACCAAGCCGCAGCACAACGCACTAGCCCCGCCCGTCCATATTTTGTTTCTTTAGCTTTTCCATACCACTCCCTCGCTCCCTCGTCTGCAAGCCCTTTCCCACTTTCCTTTTCCTCATTGCCCTCCTCCTTTCCCACCCACCCCATCCCCGCCTCCCCCCCTTTTACCTAATCCTCCCCCCATCCTTACCCCGGGGCGCAGCATGGACCGGCGACTGGGAATCCCCGCCGGCGTGTTGCTTCGCTTCATTGTGGGGTTGGGCGGTCTCGTTGGCCTTACCCACTTCTTCCCGCAAATCACAGCCGGCTCAGAGCAGGCGTTGCTCGTCGCAACGGTCCTTGTGGGTATATCGTACGGCGTTGCCTTTGGCACGTCGTACCAGGTCGCGTCCAAGTACCCGGCGGGCTCGACGGTGGCGCTGACGATGGGTGCGTGTGCGTGTGTGTTTGTGTGTGTTTGGGGAGGCGGTCAGGATGGGTCGGGGGAACCCCCGCGCCTGGGGGGGGGGGGAAGGGCCAGGGGAGTTAGTACTGCCTACCCCGCATGCCCTCCACATTCCTCACGTCGCCTCCTTGTGAGGGTGCGCCTGTGCCCGAAGCACAATAATAATAAAGGTCCGAAGGCTCCCCCCTCAGCGGGGTGTATAGGCGGTCACGATCGCAAGCGCTGGGTCGGGTTCTTTCCAACACCCTCCCCTTTTGGAAAGGCCTTCCTGTGTCCTCGTACCTTCGTTATCCTCCTCCGCCCGTCCTGAACTCCCCGCCCTGTCAATATCTGATCCCCGTCTTTGCCAGGTAACGTCGGTCTGTGTTCACTTTTTGTCCTTATCGCGTGCCTCCTAAACCCCCGTGTTTGGCGCTCTTCACATTTAGATTTCGACCCATTTCCCTTTACCCCCTTGTCGTTGGTGTTGGTGTTGATGTTGATGTTTGTGTGGGTGTGGGTGTTGGTGTTGGTGTTGATGATGTTGGTGTTGATGTTGGTGTTGATGTTGATGTTGGTGTTGGTGTTAATCTCTCGTTCTCTCCCTCTCTCCCCCCCCTCCACCAGGTTTCGTGAGCAGCGGCCCGGTGGTCCTGCTACTTGATCTGGCGCTCAAGAGGGGAACCTACTACACCGACGAGGGGCTGGAACAGCTCTTCAGGTGCGGTTAGACACATAGTTGGTTGGGAGTTGTCCGTTATCCGTTGTCTGAGTTGGCGGCCATGGAGGTTCACCGTGGCAAGGAACCGATTCCAATGAACTGACTGATGGAGATACCCCCCTTCTGGTTGGGGGGCCACAGCGGTGCGTGAGGAAGGTGGTGTTGCGGTGGTTTGTCGGGAGGGAACTGCCACAGCTGGCCACGTCGCCGCCAAGCTTACGCAAGATCACTGGTCAGTAAATTATCCTGCAGCATTGTGCGAAGGCGAATGTAGGAGAGCCGTATTTGCCGTAGTATATTGCTCCAAACCAAAACCCCCGCAGCGGCGGCGCGATGTCCAGGCGGCAGGCAGGGCTGGGGCTGGGCAGGGTTGGGTCCCGTGGGGGTCATCTGCGCTGATGGGGCATTGAGGTCGGGGCAGCGGCGCGGGGAAGGAGGAAAGGGAGGAAAGGAAAGGAAAGGAGAGGCAGGGGAAGAGAGAGGAGAGGGGGGTTTTGGTGGTGAGTGCGGGACAGAGGTAGGGGTTGTGGTGCTCTCTGAGCCGGGGAGGGCAGCTGGGAAAGTGGCGGGGATGGATGGCACATACATACACACATACATACATACACATATACATACATACATACGTGTGGAGCTTTAGTGCCGAGGAGTGGGCCCCTCCTACTCCGAATCGGGGAGTGCACCCAGAAATCAGGGTATGGACAATGTTTCACATTGTGTGGCTTTTAACGATGTGGTTTGGGAAGGAGTGTCGATCGTAGAATTCTCCCTGCCCCACTTCAATTGTGTTGGCTGTGGCTGTGAGGTAGGTGGGTGGCGGTGATCACCGCCGTGGGGCTGGCGGCGGCGGCGGTGCTAGTGCTGGGCAGCTGGCGGATGTTGGCGGCGGGGGCGCCGCACCGTGTCGAGCTTAAAGTGCCGTACAAGGCGCCGGCGCCGTACGGCGGTGGCTACAAAGACGGCAACGTTGCGGCCATGACGCATGGATACGACAGGACGGGGCCGTACGTACGACACCGGGGTGATCAAGGTAGCGACGGCGCCGCCGCCAACGGTTTTCATTACAGCCACCACAACCACGCGGGTCATCACGCAATCACGTTGGACTTTTCGTCCTCCGCTGGCGCCAACGACCACAACTACCTTAACCACCACGGCAGCGGCACCGTTGACGGTTACAGCAACAGCTACGGCTTTCAGTTGGCGATGTCTGCGGATGGGGCCCAGGGCGGCGGAGGCCAGTCGGCAGATGAAAGCAAGGTAGGTGGTGTGTGTATCCGTCTGTCTGTCAGTCTGTCATGTCATGTCATGTCATGCCATTATCATCATCTAAATCCCCCCCCTCTCCCCTCCCCCTCCACGCCCTCAGCTCGCCAAGAAGGACCTCCCCCTGCTGCAGCTGGCGGGTCGCATCCTGCCCGCCGCCGCCTGCATCACCATATCCGTGGGCACCTCCATGCTCATATTCCCCTTCTTCACCTACATGACATCCACGGGGCTGCTGGGGGAGAGGCTGGCGCAGGTGGGTGGGCGAGGGGGGTTGGGCGGCTGCCATAACCCGGGGGAAAGGCACAGGCTAGGGGGGTGGGGAAATGGGCCGCGGTACGGCAATGGATCTTTATCTGCTGCATCATGAAAACCTTTCTTCCTCCTCTTCCTCCTCTTCCTCCTCTTCCTCCTCTTCCTCCTCTTCCTCCTCTTCCTCCTCTTCCTCCTCTTCCTCCTCTTCCTCCTCTTCCTCCTCTTCCTCCTCTTCCTCCTCTCCTCCTCTTCCTCCTCTTCCTCCTCTTCCTCCTCTTCCTCCTCTTCCTCCTCTTCCTCCTCTTCCTCCTCTTCCTCCTCTTCCTCCTCTTCCTCCTCTCCTCCTGGGTCGTTTTCCCCACCACCCCTTCCCACTTGCATATATGCACTCCTTTGTATAGTTCCTCTCTGCTATTTGCCATTTGGAGGGTGCCACTTTGCAGGAGGAGAAGGAGGAGGACATATCGACAGCGATGAAAAGTTGTTGCTAGCATGCCGTTGTATGCGCCTACGATTCCCCTATCCTCGCTTCCGCTTCCCTTTACCCCCGCGGCGATTGAGAGCTGGGAACTCCTTGCACCAGTACTACCCGCCTCCCTCCCACCGTCCCGCCTTCCCTGCACCTCCACCTCCCCTTCCTCAGGTGCTGTTTTACATTCGGTTGGTGGGGGATATCTTGGGGAGGATGGTGCCCAGGAGGCTGCAGGTGAGTGTATGTATGTATGTATGTGTGTGTGGGGGGGGGGGGAGGGGGGGATCGAGGTTGGCACGGGCGTGAGGAAGGGATGGGGTAGGTTCTGGGGGAGATATATGTGAGGGGTGGGTGGGGGGGTTGTGTTGCGCTTAGCTGAGCCACACGCGCACATCTATACACACACACACACACACACTCTCACACACACACACATGTGCAGATGTTGGACCTGGCAGCGTTCATGGTGTTATGCCCTGAGTACGCACTCCAACCCCCCCTCCAGGTCACCGGCGTCCGCAAGTTGATGTTTTGGGCGGTTGTGAAGCTGGCCATGGTGCCGCTGCTGTTTGGCTGCATCTTCACACCTCCCCTGGTGGGGGGGGACCTGACGGCCCTGGTGGTGGTGGCGCTGTTCTGGGTGCTGTCGGGTGAGCGGGGGAAGGGGGGACGGGGGGGGGGGGAAGAGGGGTTGAGGGGGAGGGGTTATTGCTCTTACCCTTTTAGCTGAGGTAAGAAATCCTATGAGTCCGCTATCCCCCTCCCTTGCGACTTCCCTCCAGCACCTTCTCGCCTTGACTTTGGAAGACAAAACAAAGGAAAAACCCTGGAAGCCTTCTCACCCCCGTGCTCTTCGGCACTCCTCCCCCTCTTCCCCTTCCCCCCACACCCTCCTCCCCCCTCACCCCCCCAAAGGTTACCTCAACACCTGCTCCTACTTGATCGCCCCCACGCTGGTGCCCCCGGGGCAGAAGTCCCGGGCCTCGGGGCTCATGACGGTGGCTTTCCAGTCGGCGTGTTTCGGAGCTCTCATGCTGGCGTACGCCGTACAGCAGCTGGAGCTGTCTCATCTGGTACGGCACGTGGCGATGGCCATGGGCGCGTCACCGCACTAGAAACCCTATGTTTCCAATCTGGGTTTCGTGCTTTCGTTCTCCCCACCAGTTTCTGTTAAGGGGGCAGAAACGGGTGGTGAGGGAACGAGACCATACGTCGAAACACAGCGCAGGAATGTTGTGGGGTGCGGTGTTTATGTGAGAGTGTGTGTGATGTGTGTGTTTTTCGCAGCCCTTATGCATGGCGTCTGGAGCCAGTGGGTAAGGGGGCGGTACACAGTGGGATGATTTTTTGCAGATTGATGATCGTACATGTGTCATACATTGTCATGCATCAATTTTATGTACTTTCCGATTTCCGTAACATGTCGCAGTATGCAGAGCGTGTGTGGTATGTAATTGGGGCATGGGGGAAGGCCTGGATGCGGTTCATGTGGATTTGTGCCCGTTTGACCTTTTTGTGGAGGGAAAGGGGAGCGATATGCTCATCAGCCTCATCACTCTTGATCCCATTTCGCATCTGCAAAGAATTATCTGCTCTTAAGCAGTACCTGTGCCGTACATGTGCAAAAAAATGGATAGACGCCGCTGCCTTTTTTTCGCCTTGCGCCCGGTGACCTCATCCACTTGCTATATAGCTCTTTTCTCTCGAGTGCGACGGCCGCAGTGGTGGCTACGACCGGAAGATTAACAACGGGGTTTGGCTCGCAGCCGTATTGACGAAAACTCGATTTCCACTATATTGCTGTTCTAGCTGTCAAGGACTGCCGGTCGTCTGCAGCACGATTCAGAAGGCTTGTTGCTGACTGGTTGCGCCTGGCTGACTGACCATCGCCTGTATTGTTGGGGGCCGTTTTAACGGCAAGGGCTGTGGCGAAATGAAAGGCCCAGCACCCGCTAGCATGCAGTTGTGCCGGCAAGTTTAAACCGCCAGAACTAAGGAAAAAATCCCGCCATTGAGGTCCTGAGACTTTATTTGGCCGTGTGCATGGATCCGAGTTGTCGGGAATCGGGGACGCCACTTACTGCGCATAGTAGTGCTAGGAGGTGATTATGTTGGTATGGTGTTAGTAGCGATCTTGTGAGGAGACCTAACCAGGAGATCACCCGCCCCAGTGTACGTGTGGTTGGAGGGGGGGCCCGCGTGCAGCGCGTACATGTAGGTTATGGAAGTTGATGTAGAGTCAGGAATATGCTCTGCTGTGCTCCACAACGTAGGCCCAGCCAACCTGTCCTAATCTGTTGGTTGTGGGTGACAGAAGCAGGCTTATTAGTCGAGGACTTTGCAGCTGTAGCAGCTGTAATTGATGACTTCCCCATGAAAAGCGGCTTTCCATCTCACAGAATTGTATTCGTAGCTATTCCGGCATGTCCCGCTGTTCAGCAAAATCGCCGGTGACGGACATATGGTTGATCAGCCAGTACCTGTCACACTGTCTCCACATTGCTTGGCTGCAAGATGTTCGTTCAGTGCCCTCGTTCAAGGCCCTCAGCAAAGCATACCTCGGGGAATATGCAGGCTGGTTGAGTGGGTAGGTGGGGTGTAGGAAGGACAACTAAAGACCCTGGTATGAAGCGCAACTGCTGGGCTTGGGTGAGTGTCGGTAAGTATGTGGGTGGAGATGGTTACTGCAAGTCCATCCGTCAGGTCAGGACACCCACAGATTGACCTGCAGGCCATGCGCACGCAGCCAGAGGCCATTGCGTTCACCCCATCCACTTAGACTTTTAGGCAGCGCCCGCCTGGTTATGGGATGCCGCCGGAAATCTCCTCAATGGCGATCGAGTTGGTGTGTGGAGCACCGGTGACCGTTCAACGTCGCTGCAGAGTTCGTAAAGGCCTTCGTTGCGGCGGATAAGCGCAACTCCTGCTGGTAATCCAGATGCAGGCGCCAATGTATGGGGCTATTGCCTTACCTCCCGGAGCCTGAATGACCGCATACACCATCGCCAAGCGTGAAGGGTATGCATACACAATCAGGCCTCGCGGCCCGGTCTGCCTGCCCGCAGCAGGTACTGCCTTCCCGGGAAAGTTACGGTAGGTTCCACCTGGCTCAGCAGTGAAAAGGACAAGGGTACATCCTAGCTGCCAGGTTAAGATAGCATGCCTGTTGCACATAATTGAGGTCTTCCCCAACCCCTGTCTTCCCCACCCTCTGTCTTCCCCAACCCCTGTCTTCCCCAACCCCGGCATGAATGGACTCCCGAGCCGGGATTCGAAGCCGCGATTGCGCCAGCTGCGCTGCTGCCGCCGACAATGCCGGTGGCAAGTCCCACATTCGTAACCGTGGGGGCAGGCCGACGGCCGAAACGCGAAGTCGACACCACAGCGAAGCCACGACAGCAGGAACACGAGGAGATTACTTGGAAATACCCACTCCTTCTTAAGGGAGGCCGAGGCCAACCGGTATGCCATGTGGAAGGCGGTGGCGCGGTAATCCAGAAGTTATGCAGAACAGATACTATCGCAAACCTTGCCGTCTCTAAGTCATCTAAAGCGCACTTACGACAAGTCCAGCGTTTAGGAGGCCGCCTAAGGTGCAGCGATAATGTCTTAGCCAAACTTCAAACGAGACATCTGAATTAGAGCAGAATGCACACATCCATGCTCGTTGTTTTGCCACAAAGATGACCTCAGGCAGCTCTAACATTCTGGAAGGCCGTAACAGGCCGTACTTTGCGGCCGCTAGGAAACTAGAGGATCACTGCAACCAATGCGTCATATAGCGGGATAAAGTTTTCTGTTGATTTTATATTGGTTGAATTCATCCTTCTAAAACTTCGGGCTTCGGTGCTGTGAGTTCCTCTGAGCTTAACCCTCCTTCTTAACAACCACACAAGGAAAAATGAACATGAATGGTCAGGACTGGGAGCAGGTGGTGATCAAGAAGAAGCAGCCATCGGGCGCAGCACTTAAGGATGAGGCGGCCGTGAACGCGGTGCGTCGCGATTTGCCGCGCACCACCACAAGAATCGCGGCTGACATAGAAACCTCCACAGGCTCGACGACAAGGGGCAGCTGTGGAAACGTCGCAAAAATGTATGTTAGGTCTTCCCAGGCCATGCCTGGATCTGGCTCGCCCTTACCTTTTCGGGTGCCATTTCTAACGCAGTCAATGCTGGGAAGAACAAACCGGCGCAACAGACAGTTAGCGGCAAGCCAGCAGCTAAGCTTGAGGCAGAGACAGAAGACTTTCATCGTAAGTCCCCGCATGCCCATGGTGACTCCTCGTACCTTGTAATGAACCCCATTGGCTGCTGACAATGCTCGCAGACGAGCGCGTATCCTCGACCTTAAAGCAGCAAATTGTGCAAGCGCGGACGGCGAAAAAGATGACGCAGGCACAGCTGGCACAGGTAGGCCTGGAACGACGTGGCATCGTGGATACCAATGTGCCTAAATTACAGGATTTTAATACACCTCCGTGGTACCCTCCCAACCCCGCAGGCTATCAACGAGAAGCCCCAGGTCATTCAGGAGTACGAATCCGGCAAGGCCATTCCAAACCCCCAAGTGCTCTCAAAGTTGTCCCGTGTTTTGGGTGTGGTGCTGAAGAAGTGAACCAGCTCCTAGAGCGGGATGGAGGCTTACTGCTGTGGCAGCATCCCGCAGGGTGGTCGCGTGCGCAGGTTGCACTCGTGGTTGCCTAAGGGCATCGTAGCCAGTTTGCCACAGGGCATTGCTAGGCGCTTAGGTGTTAAGTTTGCGGTTTGTCCTAGCGGTCCACGAGTCGTGCACTAGGGAAGGCATGTTTAGGCAGGAGCGACCTGAGCAGTTTCCATTGATTGGTGCGCCATGTAGGGGGCCCTTTAAGCTAAGTTGTATGGGTGGGTGTACTAGGTACATAGCACTGTATCCGCGTACATCCCCGTAACTGGTGGCACTAAACGTCCGCTTGTGCAGCAAACGCAGCGTGCTATGGTGATACAATAGACTGGACAAGCTGCCATTGTTAGCTTGCGGCGTTTTTCGCTGCCGGCTCTGGCATCGCATCTGTACTTGATTGAACGGCCGGCCACTTTTGGGTGCTAGGAAGAAGGTGTAGAACATTTTTTGGCGGTTATCATCCGCTCTTCACGTTATTAGGATGTGGGTCAGCTGTCTTCAGGACTCCTGTAAGGGCTTCTGGGATGTGGGCCAGATGTTTTACGTTGGAGGAAATGGAGTCCAGGGTGATTATGCGCCTGATGGTATTGTGAAAGGGAAGGTGTGGACCGGCGCAGAGGACCCTGAAGTGCAGGTTGGGTTGTGGGGGCGCATGTAAAGCATTGGCCTACCTAAACGCTTCGCATGTCCCTGATCTTTCCCATGTCCTGTGCAAATTGTGACCATAAGGTTAGCTAACAGAGTGGAGCATGCATATTACTATAATGGGTAGACCGTCTCGGGTTGTTAACAATGCATAAGTTTCTAGTCTGTGCACCTTGAAAGTCAAACTTCCCTTCTTTTCGGCTCACAGACATGAGCAGCAGGTGTGGAACCCAATGCACGACCGCATGAACGTACCTCTGTATGTGACCTATTACCTCCTCAGACTGTTTTCAACGCTGTATTCAGCAGCGAGAGCGGCAGAGTCTCGAGGGTGTCTTCATGCATGTTACAGGTTACGATCAATCATGAAGCACTCTGGCTCTTGGTGACGTCTCGTGTCTGCGAACCGGTGACCCTTAGTACCGAGGAGCAGCTAATCCGCGTTTGTCATGTACACTTTTACACAGTGCATAGCGGGATGCAAAGCAATGAGTCATTAGAGAGTCCTGTCACCAGCACCTGCTTTTTCTTAGCTGCATACACAATGGTTGGGTACTGGCAGCGCCGATGGACTGCTGGAACCATATTCAATCTCATGACGTTACAACAGTATCATTGACAACGTCATCCCATGCTGGGGAAATAAAAATCCTCAGGGCCACGCATCCTGTGACCCCGAACCATTTCCTATCTCCTGATTTGTCAAGGCGAATACCGCTCACTCTCTGACAGACAACTGGTCGAGAAAAAAAGCAAAAATGTCGATGTCAAGGCGTATGAAGAATCCTATGCAGCTAAGACGACACACTCAGGTTGTCGAAGGACTCAAGTGCTTCCCTCACACCCTTCCATACCCTCTCCCACATTCCGGTAATAATCTGCCATATGTCCAAAAAAGCGCCTCCGAGCGGCGCAGGCGGTAAATCCCTGCGGCTGGCTGCTATGCGGTCCTTCTGGATCCAAGTCGTACCGGGTCAGTAACCCGGTAAGACTCGGGTCCACACCTTCCGGGTCCGCGTCTTACCGGGTTACTGACCAGGTATGACTTTGATCCAGAACGACTGGACAGCAGGGCGGTGTGGTGTAGCCCGGTGTACTGCTGTGTGTGTACATATGACGTGCTGCATCGCTACCGCACCATGATAACACCACTGCCTCGCCTGCAGTAGCAGCAATAGCAGCCGCAGCTCGCTTCGCGAAGGATGGAACAAACCATAAAATGTCGAAGCATGTAAAAAATGTACCGTTGTCGCAGACAGTGACACTTTGATTTGGGAGAGGAGACACATTCACATGCACACGCACAGATATACCACTCGTACACAACAAACCCTCCCGCCACTCGCACAAGTAAATGTGCACAGTAAGCCGGCTCTCTCGCATCAATCAAAATTAAAGAACCAAATCACATCCGGCACCACTACACGCTCAGAAAGGTAAGACAGATACAGTCATATGGATCAAGAAAAAATGTTAACGACCGGCAGGCTTGGACTTTGGGCCTCTCACCGTATCAATAATCCCGCCAAAAAGGCACGCCAACGCCGCCGCGCAGTCAAATTCAAGCGTCGCAGAGCGGCAAGAAAAAAATCGCCGATCCATGTGGACTCGCAGAACCTCAATCATCGTTATCATCACACCAGTATGAATTAGAAGACGTCGGTGCACGCCGCGATGCAATCTTAGACGTCCCAGCAAGCCTCAATCCTCCTCGCTGCCGCGGCGCATCAGGATAGGGCTTCGTAGTGACCTCCCATACCATAGCACACACACTCCCACTACGCCCTCCTGCGCTAGGTCCTCACTATTCAAAGCAGTGCCGCGCCGCCGCGCGCAAACTGCTCCACCAGGATCAGGCCCAACGTGCCCACCATCGCCACTCGACCATTCAGCTTCTCCGCCAGCGCGTTCCACGTGTACGGCAGCGGGCCGTCGGGAAAGCTGTCGTTCTCGTTCGCCACCACCTTAGCCGCCGGCACACGGCCCGCCACCGCCGGAGCAATAGAGGCGGCCAGCGTTAGCAGCCCCGTAGCCACCGCTGCGGCAGCGCCCGTTGACGAGGTCAGCTGCTGCAGAGCCGACTGACCAGAAAGCACCTCCACGGCGGCGATGCCAAGAAAGCCAACCTGCCGTCGAGATACCGGCAGATAGAGCACAAAAGAAGTGCAGACCGATGGCGTTAGAACTTGGAACAAGAGCACATGTGAATGTGAGCTTGGAAGGATTTGGTAGGTGATAATGACAAGAGGTGACAAAAAAGTGGATTTCAACCAAGCACACTCGAAGACTAAGACATGTGATGATGGGTAAAGAGGATGGATGGATAGATTACTGCAAGATAGGAAGGAGAATGGAAAATGAACGACCTGCTTAGGAAGGGCAGCACGTGGTGGCTGCGGAGGAAAAAATATGTATGTGGTTTGCGAATCCAGAGAGGGGAAGTGGGCGAGCGGCAATGGAGGCAGTTAAGATGTGTGGGGGCGTCCTAAGGCGTATTCCAGGGTGGTAGGAAGCCATCCTCCCGAAAATTATACAAATCCAAGGGCTTTCAATCCGTGCGACAAAGACTTATAATTAACTTTACTACTTCTGCTCTTCAGTTTTCATTCGAAGAGTACGAGAACTCTGAGAATGCAACCGTCGTCCCAAGGGAAAGGACGAAAATAATGTGTTGGAAAGCGAGCGCGTGACGCACCATGGCTACACGGCCGTTGATGGTTTCGGCACTGGGTGCATTAGCTCGCAATATGGGCTGGTAGGTCTCAACACTGAAGCCCGCAACGGCGTGTGGCATCGGGTTGGAGGTGTCGATCCGAACACGGTTCTGGTCGTCAATGGCTGCAGCAGGGGGATAAGAAGTTACACGAATTGTGGTTACGGAGCGGAGAGGGAAAGGAAATAATACAAGGGAAACGTAGAGGAAACAAATTTGGAGGGCTCTTAACACAAGGCTTGGGTTCCAAATAACCAACTTGGGTTTCATTAACGACCGCGAAGATGTGGGATCAACGCATATTAAACTGCAAACTCGCGGATGTACTGGCTTGGCACTGGCACTGGACTGGTAGGTCAGAAGGTGTATTCCAGAGTGCGTACCCGCGGGGAAGCGCACGCCAAGCTTGCGGTCGACAACCACAATGTCGTCTTTCGTGGTGTCATATGAAACATAGTAGACAACGCCGTCGATGTTGCGGGTGGTCTCGCCACCCTGTAAAGGGAAAAGGTTGGTGGGGACGTGGATGGGGCGAGCCCTATATGGTGGAAAGTAGATCGCAACATGTATAGGAGATAAAACAGAGACACAACGACAGCTCATACAGCAGCGACAGGGTTTCCATTGGAACCTGAGAGCATATTGCAGGGCGGCTGCATGGAGGACCACATAGCCAGCGTGTGGAAATGCACCACTTAAGTGAAATTCGGCGTATTGTTAGCGTACTTCAGAAATATTTTTGAACCCTTTCATAGTGTCCTCAAAATTCTCAAATGTTCTTGCGTTCGCAGACACAGCGATCCAACTTCATCAACTGCCCGACTTGCTAGAACGACTAACCTGCGCTCCAACAAGATTGTTCTTCGTGAGATTAATGGGCTTCCACAGCTTCAGGTCCGCCACCTTTCCGGGAGCAGTTGTCGTGGTAGTCGTCGCCGTGGCGCTGCACCTCACATGGGGGCGAGCGGCCTTAAATGGCTGCATAGAGAACTGTTTGGACATCATACCTCCTCAGATGTAAAGATTGCAATATTTAAATCCTTGGAATATTTAATAATCAAGTATACTTGCCTGTATTTCAACTAGACAATTCTTTACCTCCGAAACCACAAACTCAACCACAAAGCACTAAACCCCCATTACTTACATGATACTTAAATTACCAGCTGTGTTATGCAAATTTGGAGGGCCTTTCCACTTGCTACATGCTGTAGTAAGCTGCATCGGTCATGCCGTCGGAGGCTTTGCAGTGTACATAATGCAGATTTTATGATCAGCGACATGATAAGCTTTGAAGTCGAGATGCTCATCAACTAACTTTAAAACATTACACCTCGACAATGCTCTCGCGAACCAGCAGTTTCATTCTTTTACCCAGACAGGCGAGGAGAAAGCGCACGGATGACCTTCATCCCTACTTAAGCCTCAAGTGCTTACGCCACGAAAACTATGATTTCACATTGTAATTCTATTGTGACAGCTTGGCATAGAACTTGCCATCGAGTTATGGGACACTCGAAAGGCTGTTGCATTGGGAGACTTTACAGCACGTTCGAATAAGTTTTGTATGCGGAATGACCTAGGGACCCTGGGCTACAGCGTTGCCCATGTTATTCGTGCAACCAGTGAAACTTTTTCAGTATCGTACGGGAATTAGTCTGCTTTGGTGAAAGTCACCATCATGGGTGGCGAGGACAGCAAAGTTCGTTTGTCATGCCTGTCACGCTATGTTTAGATAATGGCTACTTTATGGAAGACATGTAACGAGAAGTCCAAACTTGGGCTGACTTTAACTAGCTCCGTAGACAACCGTGTGCGCTAGGCAACATGCCGAGGCAACACCAAATACTGGATACATTGTTCTTACTTGGTCTTCAATTTTTAGTCCCGACGCACGCTCAAATTGAGCCCGCCATCGTAGCTAACAAGCCATGCCCAGCCGGATGCACCAGCCATGGCAACTGCAACGGCGAAACGGGCCTGTGTGAATGCCGGTTCGGATTTGGCGGTGAGGTTATGCCAGACTCCACATCAGCGCCTCTCTCTCTCCTCCTCCCCTCTTCTCCCCCTCTCCCGCTTCCTCTCCGTCGCTAGCTCGCGCAAAATATCCCGACCTATCGCTCTTAACTGCACCCCCCTTCACCCCATCCCCCCTAATCGGTAGCTCACTCCTTACACATGATTCCCTGCTCCCACTCTCCACGATCCTTGACAGGTCCCGACTGCAGCACGCGTCTCCTGCCCGCCTGCCACAGCGCACCCGACCTCGCCACCTCCATACCCGGCTACGGACACCTGTTCCCCAAGAACTGCTACTGGTGCGTCTCTCTTCCCCCGGGGGGGGGGCCGGGCCCCCCGGTCAGCAGTCCCCGTCCCGTCCTTTGTGTGTGTGTGGGTGCGTGTGTGTGGGTGCGTGTTTAAGAAGCTGAGCAGGAAGTAGGACCTGGTAACCTGGCGGAGCCACGAGAGTGTGTGTATGTGTTTCCGTACAGCTTCGTACAGCACACCGGTGGAGTGTGGGGGTTAGTAACCAGACAAGGCCCCCAAACAGACAGTTATGTCGATGGCAGGGGGGGACTGCTCCGGAAAGTGGGGGGAGCGAGAGGTGGTTAGAGAGAGAGGGGGAGAGAGGTAGAGGTGGTTAGAGCTT
>NW_003307617.1:439581-440424 GCF_000143455.1 Volvox carteri f. nagariensis
CCACCTTTCACCTCCCCCTTCCCACCACCACCTTTCACCTCCCCCCTTCCCCCCCTCCCCCCCTTCCTCCCTTCCCCCTCCTCACCCCCCACAGTCTCAGGCAGCTGGTCAACTCTGCTTGCCCCCGGTCCACCTTCCAAGACCCCTCCCAGTGCCCGTACTTCCAGTTCTGGGACTGGAAGGAAACCCGCTGCTACGTGCTCAAGGTGGGGGCAGCACAGGAGCCCTGCGGAGGAGGGGGGAGGGAGTTTGCGGGTGCTTGGGGTAAAAAATGGGAATGGCTTCGGAGGTCTTGGGATCTTGGGAAAACATTGGAGCGTACAAAAGGTCGCCTGTCGATGTGGGTCACAAACGTACGGATGGATATTATATGATGTTGGTTTTGGATATATTAAAGGGGCGTTGTGGAAAATATGCGGTGTGTGTGGGATGTACGGGTTAAACCAGCCGTACATCTGTACTGAAACCTGCAAGTCTTGGGTCGCCATGTCGGGTCTTACAGGAGGTGGCAATTTGCTCTTTCAGTTGCTATGGTTGGGGGCTGTTGGTGTTTCTTTTCCTAAGGGGTTGTGGGGTTCGAAGGGGGAACTTCAAATGTGTGCGCGCGAGGGCGGGGTGCGTACAGCGAGCATCCAACGTGACGACAGACAAATGTGTTGTGTGTGTTTTGTCTTCCCTTGATGTCGTACATAATATCAAAAGTGTCGTACACTTTTGTTTCATTGTCACGTATTGTCCTCTGCCCAAGTGCCTTCACCCTACTGCCTTGTTACTTCTCAGTGGGCGTATACCCCTCCCCTCCCCTCCTCCTTTCCCCCCCGCCCTTCCCCCCTCCCCTCCCCC
>NW_003307617.1:440508-442967 GCF_000143455.1 Volvox carteri f. nagariensis
TTAGGGTTTTAGGGAGCGGTGGGGAGGGGAGGGTGTATTGTGGACACGGGGGGTGGGGGGATTGAAGCGCGGAGGAGGGGAGGGCGGTTCCCCTCCCGAATTACAGGACGACCTACACCGTACGCATTTGCCGCGGCCGAGTACCCACCTAGCTGCCTGAGCGCCCCTTTCCGCCTTTCGGCATGTCTTGTCCGCCTTTCGGTGTTTCGTTTGCTGCGGCCCATCCCCCCCCACCCCATCCCATCCCCCCCAACCCGTCCTTTCCCTCCCCCCCCCGCACTCATCCCCAGACGTTAGCAGCTCAGGAGGAGGACCCCTTCCAGTTCGTTGACTTCCCCCCGCCGGAGCCGTACGTACTGCAAAATGGGGATGTGCTGGTGGGCCTGGAGAGGTGCCCCGGAAGGTGGGAGAGGGGGGAAAGGGAGGGGGATGGCACGATGCGCCATCTGTATGGGTGTCTGTGTGTATATGTGCGCGCGCGTGTGTGTATGTATGTATGTATATGTGTTTGAGAGAGAAGGGGGGAGAAAGAGAGGCGCGGAAAGAGACAGATCCGTTGGCAGCCTCTTAACCCGCTCCCGCTGACGCCGTCGAAATGCCCAACCGCTGCATGGTTCTGCTGGCCGGTCTGCCCCCCCCCGTCCTCCGGTCCCCTTGGGAAGCACGGACATAACGTGTGTGTTTCTCTATCTCCCTGACTCCTCCCTTTGGGCCGCTCCTTCTGTGTACATCGTCGCGCAATGCCGTACAACGTCGTACACAGATGTTCAGGTCGCGGGTGGTGTGTCAAGAAGGGGGTTGAGGACACGTACACGTGCCGGTGCCACGGGTTTTATGAGGTGGGTGGCCCCCCTTGCTCTCCCTCCCCCCCTTTCCTCAGTTGGTGACTTGGATGTACGGCGGTTCATCCTTCTGCTTTTTGCATCATCATCACAATTATCATCATCATCATCGTTACCATTATCTGGTTCCCCCATTTCCCCGGGTGGGTCGTATCCGGGTTACTTGAATTTTCCTAACCCTGCCCGACCCCAACCCTCCCGCCTGTCCTTGTTCCAATATCCCCCCGACCCCCACCCCACCCCGAAACACATGCATACATACACACATACACACACGTTCAGGGTGAAGCGTGCGAAACCCCGCTCAACCAGCACTGCTACCGCAACTGCTCGGGCCGGGGCACCTGCAGTGGGGGGTTTTGCCACTGCCAACCGCCGTACTGGGGCCTGGGCTGCACCAGGAGTAAGGCCTACGTGGCGGAGAGTGAGTACGGTGTACGGCAGGGGGGAAGGAGGTGTGTACGGGAAGGACGAAGTGTGTATGGCCTGGACGGAGGGAGTGAGGGGGTAAATGTACTGCAGGGTACTTTACGCGGCTGCGGACTGCCGTTACTGCACTGCAGCTGCTAATGTTGTTAGTGCCCTTCTCTTCCCCAGAATTTCGTACACGACCCGATTCCCCCGGGGCCCGCCTAGTGAAACCTATCTCCCCCACTCTCCTCCCCCCCCACACCCCTCCTCCGGAGGCCCACTACCTCCCCCACCCCACCTCCTCACTCCCCACTCTCCCACCCCTCCGCTCCCTGGCAGATATCGATTAACTCCTCCTTGCCTTTGACTTGTGCAGTCCCTGTGCTCGTGTTGAGGTTTTCGCAACTCGTGTGTGTGTTCCATTTCTGTCATCATCCTTCCTTGCCCCCTCCCCCCTTTTCCCGGCTCCCGATAAACCCCACCCACTGAATAGCCTGGCTGCCCCACCCAACCAAGCTAAAGATCTACGTGTACGACCTTCCGGAACGGGTGTCGTACAGGAAACCCTGGCATGATGAGCCGTGAGTATGTGTGTTTGGCTCAGGGTTGGTGGGGAGGGGGGAAGGGACGCGAGGTGGTGGTGGGGGTGTCGGGGTTCCTTGAGGCTGAGGTTTTGACATGATGACGTGCCTGTGCGTGTGTTTTTGTGTTTGACGGGGTGGGTGTTTGACGGGCTCCTAGTGTTTGGCCTGGTACGGCGGGGCTTTGGGTTTGGGGTTTTTCCTTGCGTCGCTTGCTTCTTGTTTGGGAGTGCGTGTAGATTTCCCCCGGGGCGGTGCGTGATGATGGTCATGCCGCTGCTGCTGCCGCTGCTGCTGCGCACTTCGTAGGGCCCTCCTAGACACCATGTACCTCGCCGAGCTACTGTTCATGGAGCAGCTGCTGGGGGACTGGTCCGTGCGTACGGAAAACCCCTGGGAGGCAAATTTGTTCGTACTGCCAACGTACACTATTTACTACACAGGTGTGCATGTATGTATGTAATGGTAATATATGTATGCATGTGTTCGGGCGTGGCGGGGAGGGTGCATGTGACTCTCGGCTGGCATGTTTTGACTTATTGGGGTGGGGTGGGGTGGGGTGGGGAGGGGAGGGGAGGGGAGGGGAGGGGAGGGGAGGGGAGGGGAGGGGAGGGGAGGGGAGGGG
>NW_003307617.1:443017-459404 GCF_000143455.1 Volvox carteri f. nagariensis
CGTGCGCAGCAACCCAACTCACACACACACACATCTCCCCCTCCTCCCCCCAATCCCCAACTCCCTCCCCACACACTCAGGGAATATCGGCTTTCCCGCCAAGCACTTCGCCAACGTCTTCAACTACGTACGAAGCAAGTGAGCCCCACATACATACAGAAAGACATACAGTGAGGGAGGAGCCTGTAGCGGCACAGCACCTGAAGACAGCGGCAGTAGCAGGCGGGCAATAATGCGGCTGTAACGCGCGGCAGTACATAGTGGCAGTAGCGGCTCCAGTAATGGTCCCTTGCGTGTGTGTGTATATATAGCACGTGTCTGTCTATCTTTTGCCTATTTGTTAATTGTTCGTGACTACGGTCTCATAACCTCCCCCCTTCCGCGGACGCCCCCTCTCCTCTCCTCCCTCCCTCTTCTTCTTCATGCTCCCCCTAGCTATCCGTTTTGGAATCTGACCGGCGGTCGCAACCACGTGGCGTTTGCCACCAACGATAGGGGCTGCTGCGACCTGTACAAACTGGCCAGATCAAATCCGGAGCTCCAACACCCCATAAAGGTACGGAACCGTACAGCGCCTTGCTACCGCCATACGACACCGTACCAAAAAAATGCCGTATGGATGTATAACCAAAAGTCATCCCAGCGCGAAAAGGGGATGTAGAATGTTGTTTCAATTTGACCATTTTCCTTTGACCTAAAGGTTTGCAGTGATCTCATCTCTTAAATCGTCATTTGATTATCTTCTCGTACACACATCCCGCCTGTTCCTTTCTTTTCGTGCCGTCTTTTCCCTTTTTTTGAATCCGTTTATTGAATTCCTTGTAATTCTATCTCCCATATTTCCGTCCTCACCCCCGTCTATCTCGGGTATGAGCATCACTCGTCTCCGCCGGGTCACTCGTTTTCAACCCCCCTCTCCCCCTCCTCCCTCCCCTCCCCCCCCCCTCCTTCCCCCCACCCACCCCTCCGAGTGGGCAGGTGGTTCATTTCAGCCAGGTGGGGAGGTTTAGCCGAGGAGGTGGAGGAGGAGGAGCAGGAGGACATGGGGTAGGTGGCGAGGGTTTTGCGGCTAGGGTTTACCGCATTTAAATGTAGAAGGTTAAAACTAGAAGGTTTTTGGCGCATGTCCATGTTTCCTGTAGCGCCCACATGTGCAAGAACTTCTCTTCATTTTCTGTTGTTGGTTCTCACGTCCTCCCCCCCATCGCGACCCAGACCCGTCCGGTACCAATGAACGGTGTTTTCGGGTGCTGCGTGTTTGTCCCCCAGACTTCCGACCCGGCGCTGGAGGCGGCGTTTCGGGAATTTAAGCGGTTGGCTGTCCACCAGACTTCGGGGGGAGCGGAGGGGGAGGCGATGGAGGAGGACGGCGGGGGGACGGTGATGCAGGAACTGCCAGAGGCGCTCGTACGGTTTCGGGGCTTCCCGCCGTACACATTGGAAGCCCTTCGAATGGAGCGGGAGCCGTGTTTCAGGTGTGTGATAACTACCTGTCGTACACTGTGTGTGTGTGTGTGGGGGGGGTGTTGGATCAGTGAGATTGAATGAGTTGATGTCCGTCTGTATGTTTGTCTGTTTTCCTCTCAGTCTCTCCCTCTCTGGGGTTGTGCGCATGTATGTATGTTCGTTTGTTTGTAGGTTTGTATGTATGTATGTTCGTTACTACGGGTCAGTGCCATGCCAGGGGGTTCGGGGAGGGGAATGGGGTGTTTCGGGTTTTGGCGCACTATTTTTACCCGTTATGTTATGTTGTTTACCCCTTGCACTATAGCTCTGTAGCCCCGCAGCCTTACAGCGCACTCGGTGCTTACCTCGGCAGCGTGGGGTTGGACTAGGCCTTCCTGGCCGCCTTCCTGGCCGCCATGAAAATCCGACAACACAATTAATACAATTAATAATAATAATAAAAGGATAAAAGCCCATGACCCGAATTCCTATCCCGCCCTGGAGCAGACCCGAACAGGATGTGGCCGTTCCCAACTACCTGGAGAGGGGATGGATAGGACGTCTGCAGGAGGCGTATGCGTACGACAGGGAAGGCAACGCTGTACACCGTGACAAACAACGGCCGTACCTATTTTACTTCAATGGATACTCCAAGTGAGAGATGTCTGTGCGTTTGTATGTCTGTCTGTCTGTGCGTGTGTGTGTCTCCCTTATTGTGGTGTATGTAAGGGGCGATTGCGTTGCTTAGGGTTCTGCGTATTAGGGAGAGGGCGGGGAGCAGGGGGTAAGGAGAGGGGGAAAGGGACTGCCTTTCCCTCCCCCCCTCCGCCCTCCTTTCTTCCCCGCCCACCCTCACTCACCCCAATCGCGAAACCTCCCCACCTTGCCGTCTTCCAGACCTGACATGGCGTACAGCGGCGGTGTACGGCAGGGCCTCCTGAGCATGTACCACAACTTGACACGGGGGGACGTGGCCATCAACCCAGGTAACTCGTGTCTTCGATATGCCTGCAATTTGTACGGTTGTCACTACATTGCTGAGTCTGTGCGCATTGTTTTTAACCATCCCATCCTTTTCACCCAGACACGTGAGACGAAGCAGCAAAACGGTATTGGGGGTTTCTCTGTCGGCTCTTTCCCCCCTTCTGCCGATTGCCGCAAAACACACCTCCCACTCACACACCTCCCACTTATCCACCTCCCACTCACCCTCACCCTTCACCTCCAGGCTGCTGTACGGCAGAATATATGCTCCAATCGCGGTTCTGCTTGTGTCCCCTGGGATATGGTTGGGGCATCCGGTTGACACAAGCCATGCAATCGGGCTGTGTGCCCGTCATTGTGCAGGTGGGTAGCGGTTGGCCGTTGGCGGTTGGGGTTTGGCCGGTGGTATCTTAGGATGGCAGTTTTGCGCTGGGATGCTGTAGGATCTTACATACCGTTAGCCACGGGACCCCGCATAACTAACTACCCAACTGCTTTACCCAAGATGTGGCTATCGGTATCCCGATTGCATGCCGTACACTCACGTCTCACTGGAGGCCCTGCCCCCCTCCCCGGGGCTTCGTCCCCAACCATCTGACCGCCGGGGTGCTGCTGCCGCTGCTGCTGCCGCCGCTGGTTGCCTGTTTTGGCTACAACGGACTCGACACCATCACACTTCAGGATCACACATACTCGGTGGGTTGGCGGCTTTGGAAACGTTAGGGGGTTATGGTTGGTGGTTTTGGTAGTTAGCTGTTCGGTGAACTGGGTGGTGGCTGTGTATCGTACGGCGGCAGGTCGGGCCTGCCCGGGCACTTGGGGGGAGAGGGGAAAGGGGCCATCCGGTTGTCGTACGACTGATTACCGGATCGAAAGCGGCAACCGGAGACCCGTTCAGGAATGGTCGTGGCCGGCTGTTGTTGCCTTTTGTTGGTGGGCTTGTAATCCCAGGTGGTGAGGTGTGGCTGCGTGTGTGTTGCATTTCTGTGTGTGTGTGTATTTGTGCGTGCATGCATGTATGGTGGATGTACGGCGGATGTACGGCGGATGCCACAAATGAAGATGTTTCAAAGACAGCGGCGGTATAGTTCAGGTTCCTTCCCGGCTCATGACCCGCTGCACTGCACCACGAGAACCTCACTGTGTCGCCGTTGTGCCCTTCCAACGCCAACACCGCTTCCCTCCCCAACCACACATATATGTGCATATACACACATATATACGTGTATATATGTATATATGTGTGTGTGTATATCATACAGGCGTTCTGGGACCTGCTGCCGTACGAGAAGTTTTCCGTACGTATCAACCGTCACAACCTGCACCGCCTGTTTGACTTGCTTGACGCCGTCACTCCTGAGCAACTGAAGGATCTCCAAAAGGGCCTTGCGGACTATCACAGGTCTGTGTGTGTGGGGGGGGGGCCCTGGCTTTGTGTGTATGCGCGTACTTTGAATGATCTGAGCCGCGGCGCGCGGAGGAGCTGGTGGAGGGCCGTAAGTGGCGCAGAAGATTGTGCGCATGTATGCATGTATGTGTTCGTTGCATATGTTTCTTCTGGATGTCGGTCTGCAAGTCCATTTCCCATGCTTCTATAAGTGGTCCTGACTCCACCATTCCATTCCTCACCCCACCTCCCCTCCCCCAACACCCCTCACCGGGTAACCCCCCTGGAGCCCCCTACCCCTATCTCGCCTCCTCCCCCTCTCGCTTCCCTCTCCCCCCCCCTTTAAATGTGCTTTGGATGTACGGCAGTTGATCCCCTTTGCTTTTTGTATGATAACGCCATCATCATCATACTCATCATCGTATTCATATTCATCCGATTCATCATCACGCCCACCACCACCACCATCGTCACCATGTGATTCGTCCCTCCCGCGTACCCTGTTCCCTCTTCCCATTGGCACACACACACACACCACCTACACACCTTCACACATGTACATACATACATACAGGTATTTCGTCTGGCACACGGATGCGGGTGGTTTGGCCTACAATGCCACCCTCACCTCGCTGCACCGCCGCCTGCTGAACATGTGGACGGCGCTTTTCAGGGGAAGCAGCTGAATTAGTTGACAACTGACAACGAACAACTGACAACTTCATGTGCTCAGGACTTAGCAGTTAATAGCTAATACCGGATAATTCATATAAGGGAAGAAACTAACAACTAACAACTGACGTTGGGGGGTTGTGATGGTTGGGTTATGGGACGATGGGAGGAGCGGGAGCTTGTTTTGCGAGAGATGCTGTTGGGAGGAGAGCTGCTATTGTTGCTGCTGACGGTGTTGCTACTGCTGCTGTAGAAGCAGCAGTAGCAGTAGCAGGGTTAAAGTTTTAGCTCAAAATGCGCCATTTCTTCAGTAGCAGCTGTATTAAAATTTCTGGAATGCATAAGGAAAGGTTGGGAAATAGGAGGTTGTTATTGCCAAAGGCGCTGAAATGCACCCTTTGCCTCGGGAACCTCGTGAGTGGTTGGGTTGGCGCAGAAATGCCAATGCCCGGTGCTTAGCATGCACCGAACAAGCACACAACCCCCCACCCGTCCCCACCACAAAACACAGTGAGAAACGTGTAGACACGTCAGAGGCCGTCAAAAGCCAGGCGCTTCCTTTGGAAGTGGCTTGGTTGCTGATGGTTGCCATGGTCCCAATGCGGAACCATGGTACCAGCTCGTACCTTGTCGGATCTCGTCATCTGCCGTACATCCGTACAACCTGGCTAGGAGCGTTCCAGAGCCAGGTTCCCTCATACCAGCGCCCGACCACCACATCCTTGCACGTATTTGCGCGCAGCCTTGGCAGTAGAGCTGTCACAAAGAGGATGTGGCATCGTAGGAAACAAGGCCTGCAACATCAGGGCTTCGCTTCTGGCTCCGATTGGGCCCCTAAATCCGAGCCACCAAGATTTCCTGTACGTCACTTACTTTTACGGCAACAGCGATTTTACTTAAAAGGTGAAACCTAGCTTACACGATTAGCAACGTCTTCAAGGGGTATGAAGGGAGGATGTACATACGTAGCAAAAATCTAATAAAATAGGTCTATGCAAGTTCGATTTGTGCGGATCAAACATTTGTGCATTAATCAACTTAGGAGAGGAACAAGCAAGGCCCTGCATACACAACCATCTATTCTCACACCGCCCAACTGTCGTACACGTGAGTCCGGGCGTAATCGACCGCCAGTTCACCCACAGCCTCTCCCAAGTCGCCAGGGCCCCAGCCGGCTGGTGCAGTGTGCGGTCTTAGCGGCTCTTGAAGGAGGTGTTGGAGCGCCCGACCAGAATCAAGGCATGTACTGAACTTTAGCTGTGAGGTCGAGGGCAGGGCGCACGTGTTCACAGCGGCCCCAAGTCTGTGGAGAAGAGTACCATAGTGCATATGCGTGGATGTGAGAGTCCATCTCAATTACTTGTGTCGTTGTGTCGTACAACATAGCCCCTGAGCCCATTGTGTCGTGCCCGGCCGTGTCAGGCGAGTCAGAGGAGCGGTGGACTGACGTCGTTGTTTTCAGTGGCCCTTTGGGGGCCCTGGATGGGCCCTGGATGGGCTGCCGAGCGCGGCTTTTTGATATGAAAACACATACTCCTGCGCAAAGCCAGCTATGTGGGTCAGCCCGTTATTTGTTGACGGTTATCGGACGGTTATATCTGCAGCTCTCAAGTTTTGCTAGTCGACGACATATGCAGTGCTACAGGCCACACTCTGGGAAAACGGGGGTCATTTTACCCGTAAATTTGGGTCAATCCACCCGTAATTTGACAGAAATTACGGGACCCGTAACACGTTACGGGTCCCGTAATTTGAGCACAAGGATACGGGTGAACATTTACGGGCGACTACCCCGGAATTACGGGTGGATATTACGCGGTGCTGCAGGTGAATTACGGGCGCATGTAACCAATTACGCGCACAATTACGGGTGAATACCCAGTGATTACGGGTACGGGTACGGGATATTACGCGGCACCGTGGGTGAATTAAAAACTTTTTTAGTTTGTGCGATGTTCGCTCACTGAGACGTCTCATCCGTACACCACTCGAACGTGATCGGTAAGTATTGTTTCGGCGACTTTAGGATTGGGAATTTCCACGAGGTCTTGACACCATATGTAGCAGCTGGCCGCTGAAAAAGCCTCTCGAGATGCTGGTGCTCGCGCTCTGCGCGTATTTATAGCGCCGTACTGTGTACCGGCTGCTACAGGCCGGATATTACGTGGCACTGCGTGTCAATTACGGGCGCATGTAACCAATTACCCGTACAATTACGGGTGAAGACCCTGTTATCACGGGTTACACGGGCAGATATTACTTACTGCGTGGTAAATTAACTGCGTGGTAAATTAACGATTGGTGAATACTGCGGCAAGCCTCAAGATGGACGCGAACCCCTTGTCAAAGTAGCCGAAGTCTCAGTATGCTTGTGGACCAAGGCGCTTTGGACTCGCAACGCCAACCAGCCAGCCCGACAGCCTGATGCATTCATCCCAACCATCGTCCTCGAAAACAGCGTTCGTGTCACCCCCCATACAGCAAGTGCTCGCCAAGAAGTCTCACCACCACTTGCAGAGTTCGTGCCTACTGCTTACTCCTACGGATGAAACCCCCGATGCATGACATGTACCGGCACCTGTCGGGATTGGTCTGTCCCATCCTGCCTGGGGCCGACCTGGTGTGTGCACCCCCAAGCGCTCATCACTGCTGCCATGTTACTGCTCGCTTCCACCACTGCCGCTGCTGCCACTGCCACTGTTGCTGCTGCTAGCTTCGCTATATTTGCCCGTGTCCTCCGAGCTGGACTCCTCCCCAGCGCCAGCGGCTAGGACCTCTTCCTCACCAGCGTCCAACACACCCTCGAGCTACCCTCCTCTGTCCGCCCCCTCCGCCCTCCCTTGCCTGCGCCGCCCTTCCCCGCACCTCTGGCGGTCCCCTTGCTTGCACCCCTGCCCTACGGGGGCAGCATCAAGGAAAGCCAGCTCTATTTCCTCCTGTCCTATGAGGGAAAGGAGCAGGAGTTGCGCAGACGGCTCCCCACCTTGTCTGCGGACGAGGTCGAGAAGAGCATGGTCGTTTTCAACCCTTTCAACGGGCGGTGGGGTCTTGCTCGATTCAGAGATGTGTTTATCGCACCCGAGCCGTATGGCGAGTGGCCCACCGGCACGCTCATTGAGGGGCTTCTGTGGGTAGAGGCTGCTTCGCTAACATTCGGCCCCGTGTACCCCAAGGTGTTTTCCCGCCCTGGGTACAAGGAGCAGCTACTGGCGGCTGACGTCACCGGGCCCCCCGTCTTGTAGAGGGCCATACGCACGGGGTGGGGGGCCTATCTGGGGATATAAGTTGAGATGCGCCTGATCATGCCCCCCTGAGTACAGGCGGGGTCCCCATTGCCCTCGAGTGACTGGCCCATTTGTCACGGCCCCCGTATTCTGTACCCTACTGCTTGTAGAGCAGTTACATGGCTGCCTCTTCAAGGGTTGTGATGGTGGTTGCCCTCCTCCGGGGAGACGTTCCTGGCCTGGACGGTCTCCTCGCGACAGGGGCCAGTGCCAATGGTGGAAGGAAATGCTGGCCCTCGCGGGGGTCAGTGCAAAGAAGCGGACCCATGGAAGCTGACAGCGTACCTGGTGCAGATGTATGCATGCACTATATACAGCTCGGCCGTTGCATTGACCAACCGATGCTAGATGGGTGTTTCAGTACTAAGACTGGGGTAGAGGTTGACAGGTGAAGGCACTGCGAAAAGTGGAACGGGGTCGTTCATTTGGGCTTGCGTCCTCTGCATGTGGATCGTGACACCTAAAATGGTGCATGCGCATAACACGTCTTCGTCGCAATTAAGCCCGTGAAATTTTACGGGTGCTGTGCATTACGGCTTGGGGGATTACGGGTCAAGACCTTGTGAGTACGGGTAATGTAACCTGTGGATGACTTCCAGCACGGGCAACCAACAAAATGTCACCTATCTTCTTCCTTATAAAAGGAATGCTTTGGCAACTTAAAAATCAGCATGTTTACAAATTGTCTTGGCCGGTAATTACATGTGAAGACCACGTGATTACGGGTAAACATGAATTTACGGGTGAAAACCTTTCCCAGAGTGCCATATGCTGGGGAAACGCTAGCTGCTGGAAGTGTAGGGGCATCCCAGGGCGATGCCCTCAAGAATTTAGTCGCGGCGTCCAACAGCTATCAACCAGGTGTCAAACTGCTGTCAACAAGTCACAACAGCGTCTTGGCGTCACCAGTTCAACGCCAGACTGCATTAATAAGTACAGCAAGCACGTAGTCCGGTGACAGGAGCGTGTGTGCGTGTTCGGCTAGCGATGGGGGTTGGCTCCAGGTTCTTTTTTGTTACATGGTGTGCGAATCATCGCGATCTGATATCCGCCGGTCGTTACTTTTCTGAAGACTTGATGATATAACACTCTTCTCGTCCTTGCACTCTGTCAGGGTCCGGGTGTGCACTATACCCATTCGTTTTTTGGAGGCATGGGAATATGTGGCCTTTCGGTACTTGTAAATGTACGGCTCCTTGCATTTTGCTGGGAGTACGTGCCCTGGGGTGTGTTGGTTAAAAGCCAACCGCTTGCATGTACGCCTAGTGATGCGTGTTGGTCCCTGTCCCCCTTGTAACATTTGCATCCTAACAAGCCATTAGCATTGTGTTGCATATGCATCTTGGCGGTAAGAACGGAACTCAATCTTCTTGTTTCCCGTGACTGTGTGGCACAGCGGTTTCCTACCTTCGGGTTGCGTAACAACCTTAGTACTGCATTGTACTACAATGTACGGCATCCAGTGTAACGCAGCGACCATGCTGATTGCAGCTTTTTTGCCCATGAGTTCTTCGCTGAGGGCTATCCGGGCGGCGATGGTGACATATCTTGTAAGTAGTGTTCCTGATGACTTGTACATTGTTTTGACACCAATACTGCTTCCTGTGTAGGTCGCTGTCCGACTGCATTGCTGGAGCCCTGTTTCTGTCTTGGGTCTCTGCCTGCCCGGACGGTAGTGCACCATATGGTGCTATGCTGCTATGCGTTTCGGTGCCTTAGGTCAGCTGGACTACAGAGCGCGAGCGTGCAGCCAGTCGGTTATTTCGCCTCCTCGTTATTTGGCCTCCTAACCGCCGAGACACGCTTTTACCGTCCATCAACGAGTTCTGGGCCTTACGCCGAACTAACCCAGATTACTTAACGACACGCCAAGCACAATTCCGCCCAAATATGACAAACCGCATTATGGGTTTCTGGATGAAGCAGCTGGCCGCGGTCATTGCGGCTTCGTAGGCCTACGAGGTCACCATAGGGTGACCGGCCGTACAGTGGCGAAAGTGGCTTGCCGTGCATAACGTGCACCACGGAGAATGGTAGTGTGCACACCGCAGTCTGAAGGAAAGGCGGCAACGGCGTGTGTGCATATGTGGAAGCGTTATGTGGGTGGGTGGAAGCCAGCAGTGGGGATATGGACAGCTTGTTCAGGCAGCCGGACGCACATCACAAATGTTTACACACACGTTGATGAGGGGAAAATGTATGGCGCCTCGGCACTGTGGACGACACGAAGTTTGTAGAACCGCGGTGCACTGTAGGGTTGTAGGGATTTAGGCAGGTCTTTAGGCACCAAAACAAGCGGGCGGCTGTGGTGAATGCAAATCTTTGATACCAGTTTTTCCTTTCAGGCGTGCAACACACGCTGCACGAGGGCGCTGCGAAACACACCTGACGCGTCAGCAACATGCAGCAACCGTTGTGCGTCTTGATAACAGTGCACTGCTATCATCAGCCTGCCGCGCCGACCGAAGCTGCATGTGCCCAGGGTTAATGGCGCTTGGTGATTATACAAGGAACCGCGCGACCTTTCAGCGCTCCTGCACCACCCTTGCCGGCAATGCAGTGCACGTTGCCTATGCCCGCTGCTTATGAAGGCTGCTCTCAGCAAGCCAAGCAAGCGAATATTCTATTCTCCATTGAAAGTTTCCTTTTTTAACATTGCCGCTTTCTTCCCGTGTCGCCGCGAGCTATCCTTCATTATAAAAGATAGCACCAATATTATATTGGTGCATACCTTTTTTAATAATATAATATTATATACCTTTTTAATATAGTATTATATTATATACCTTTTTGTATAATATTGGTGCATACCTTTTCTTATTATCTTTCTTCTTTCTTTGTTTTCGCATTATTTAAGCAGCAATTAAGCAGTTCAATTGTTCTGTATCATACAGACTGTATGCCAAATGACCTGCGGACGCGCCCGCTCGACTTCACGCTGTGGCGTTTCGCAGTAGCGGGGGCAACCCGCTGGCCGGTCCGCACAGCAGCCAATTTGGCGTTCGTCAACGCATCCCCGCGGCCTCGAATTTTCCACACGCATAATGCTTATCCCACCAGCGCTCCTGGCTCTTGAAGGTCAGGCTCTTGCGCGGCCCGCCGAGGGCTTCGCATTTTGGGCATGATAAATCAAGCCGCTTCAGCTCCCGATCAAATTTCGCATGCCCGCGAATTTTAAGCACCTATGCGTAAAGCCCGAATTCCTGGCGTTTCCTTCGCATATTGGAGTTGTACGGAGTATTTATTCGCGCTCGTACCTTGCATCACGTTTAGTGAGGGGCTGCAGTGTTGATCGGGAGGCGTTAAACACTGGGGTCCTTGTGAAGCAGCTGCCCGCGTTTCCAAAGCACGTATGGTGAAGTGGAAGGTGCCGAAATACGTTTGCGAGGAACAGAACGGGGCTGGACTGGATAGGAAAGTGCAGTGGCTCACTGTAATGTGAGTTTAGTGTAAGCGAGTTACAGGGTGTTTGGCGCACGGCGGAATGTACATGCAGTCTTGTCGTCTTGCGCGTATACAAGAACAACAGCAAGAACAAGAAGGCGTTTACAGTACACGTCGCGTCGGTCCTGTGCAATCTTTTAGTAAGGAAGAAGAAGGCATAGGTACAATTCTTCACGCTTGGACGGACATGCCAGAACAGGCAACATGATGGGTGAACTCGCACGTGACCAAGCATGCACCCGAGCACGCGACGAGCCGACCTAGAAAGGAGCAGCGCCCCTCCCCCCCAACACTAACGCAATAGACCATCCCAAGCGCTGGTGTCCGTATGGGCACCAGCCGCAGTTCACACACGAGTCATTGTCGGACATGTATGCAACGTGAAGTGTGATCGTGCCTAAATACAACCGCCACTGCTCAATGTCCAGAAGGCTAGCGCGGAAATCGTCGGACACCATCCGTCAGGTGCCCAGTTGCTGTGTCGACTTGGCAAGCGTGGCTCGGGCGTCGTCTTGTTGGAGTGTCGCTGCGGGCGGCGTGTGGGCGGAAGGCCGGGCTGGCGGAAGGCGGCCCGTGCAGCACATTGTAGTCGCCCGGCCCCCGGCTCTTGAACTGCGTGATGTACAGGGCCTCCATCTTGTCGGCGAGTGCAGGATTGGCGGTGGACATGAGGCGCGTCAGGGTGAAGTGGTCTCGGAAGGGTTGGTAGCGGCGGGCGTTGTCCTTCATCCGGGTGGGTGGGTTGCAGGCATGAGCTTGGAAGCGCCGGTGAGGATCCTGGCATGGGCATGGGCATGTAGCATGGGCATATAGCACTTGGAAGCGCATCGCGTCCCAAGACTCGGCAATGGCTCCCACAACGGTCGCCAGCAGAATGTCAGGCGCGGGCACATCAGTGGCACCCGCAGCAATGAGAGCATGACGCACGCAGTCTACACACGTTGCATGGGCATCGAGCGGCACGACAGCACAGCTGCTAATGTCGCTGCATGCATATAGTGGCACCGGGAGTTGACCTGCATAGCAGCACATCAGCAGTGGTGCCCCCTTACCAACATGATGCCGTTGACTTGGATGAAGGTGTCCGCAGTGCCTTCAGAACAGCCCAGCAACTGCAGAGAAGCCCAAGACGCCAATCACATGCCCACATTGGCAGGCACTTACCGGTGCCGCAGGACGGATCTCCATGTTCTGCATGATCGCGGTTTGCTTGTGAATCGTTCAGCAAGGATGTCGTGTCGGCTGTACCGTCGCCGCACACGCAGCCATCATGTGGATGTGCCACACGGACGGCTGCGGCACCATGCGGACCTGTCGGATGAAGTCATATGCAGCAGACTCTTACGCGGATGTTGTAACTGTATCTGGGCACGGCTGGCAGTTGTAATGCACCTCATCAGCACACCTTCGCAGCCACCAGGATAGGAATTGGCGTCATGTAGGATTGGATAGTCGCGGAATATAGGCAGACTGATGTGGGTGCGTACTACCGGACAGGTCGTACGCCACTACCGCGGCCATAACTATACCTATGCCACTCCTTGGTTAACGCCTTACCACGTAAACGTAGACCGACACCCGTCGCCCAGAAGTGCGCCGCGTCTTCATCTGCTGGCGCACATGCATGCGTGGTTGAATATTGTGATGCGACCCCCCTTTCATGTCGTGCTTGGCAAGCCTGCCACCGCGTACCGGATATGTTGGCGATGTTAAAGAGACGCTGCACCTCGGCTTGCGTCCGCAATGCGTATGATGCTCGACCGCGCCGACCAAAACTACATGTTCCCAACTGAAGACAATCCCGGTGGTTCTTCAGCAGCTTTTGAGCTTGCTGCTGGCTCAAGTCCTTCCGTAGCTGCTGCAACACGGCTAACGCAGGCACGGCCGTATGCTCTGCGAAAAGCTGTTCCAAGCCATCAGCGGCGTCCATGTTACTTACACGTCTCTGAACGACTTTCCTGATTTTTATCTATATACCTAATTCTGTGTTTGTTATAATTTTTTTCGTAAGTGTGTAGCTTGACTTTAGTCGGAACAAGGTGCTGTATGCGCTGCGCTACAGAAAGCAGGCGTCTTTTTGCTTGCACAAAAGTGCCGCTTCGCCAGACGCTTCCTCTTCCCGCGGCCGTTTCATGAGCCCAGTCTTGCAAGCTATGACGTATGCTTTCGGTGCTTTCAGTTCCTGCAAAGAAGCCACCCAAACGCCCAGCCTGTATGCCGCGTGCGACTGTGGCCAACATGCCCTACTGCGCAACGCCCTGGCACACCGCGGCCTTTTGCCCTAAAATTGACATACACTTGTACACGCCCATTTTGAGAATCGCACGCGCGCATCCGCGCGGTAAAATTCGCGCCTGGCTTTTGGGGCGTCTTGTACGGAGTCTTTATTCGGCACAGTACGACCGGACACATTTCTGCGAGGGGCTGCTTAAATAGGGGGGTCCTTGTGAAGCAGCTGCCCGCGTTTCCAAAGCCCGTATGGTGTTGGATTGTAAGTTGCCCAAGTACGTTTGCGAGGAAGAGAATGTGGCCAGGCTGGAGAGGAAAGTGCAGTGGCATATTGGAATGTGAGATTAGCGTAAGCGAGTTACAGGGCGTTTTTATTTATTGCACGGGCGAATTTACGTGCAAATCTTTCACCGTAGCATCAGTCCTCAGTTCACTTCTTGGAACGAACATCAGCATAGGTCCAAGCCCTCTCGCTTGGAGGGATATGCAAACAAACATCCTGTTGTGCAGCAGCTCTTGAGGCTGTTGCTGGCTGAAATCCATCCTGAGCTGTTGCAACACGGCTAACGCGGGCACGTCCCTATCAGAGGTCGGCAAATCCGGTGGGTCCTGCGGGTCCGTACCACAGTACCCGCAGCCAAAAATCGGCTTAAGGCCCCCGCTACGGGACCCAAATGACCAAAATTCGACCAAAAGACGTGATTGAAGCCTCTATTGCGGCCCGTAGGGCCGCGCGCTGGACTCGAACTCTGTGTTTGACTTTGTAAAAGAATGTCACGACCACCTCTACACAACTCGTTGAAGGTTATCACTGATAAACTATTACATTTCTAGCGTCTGTACTGATGATTTGCAGCTGCCGCAGCACTTGACTTGGTCAATTGTGGACTTTGGCATACCAGATATTGGTCCCATGTGGCCTATCCTATACATAATCTTCATCATATTGTTTGTATTTCCAGCATACTTTTAACTGCTGACCTCGGCATGTCGGCAGCATCTCGCCGGGGAACGAAGGAAACGCGTGCAGAAATCTCCAGCGGTCGACAACGCACGTTGGCCGGCATGCTGACCGGTCGTAAAGCCACTGCTGAGCCCCCAGCAACATAAATTGAGGCGGAAGAGCCGATACTTGGGCCATCGGGCAGCGCCGGTGAAGCTCCAGGTCTACTTTTCCCAGCACCACCAACTCCCACTTCCAGAAACGCCAGCACCGTGGCCCTTCCTCCACAGAAGAAAAGGCACACTCAAGCCAACACCGCCGCCACCGTCCCCACTCAGCAGCCAGCACCTCTCCTGCCCGCCACCCCCAACACCACCGCTCCCGAACAGCAGCCGGCAACACTCCTGTCCCCCGCCACCCCCAATGCCACCGCCAACCCGCAACGGAAGCGCACCAAGTCCACCAATAAGATCGATGCCGTTGGTGTCCCCCCGGGGTTTGAGCGGCCTCATATTCCCAACGAGGACATTGTTTGGCTGACTGACGCTTGTGGTGGTGATTTCAAGAGCTGGGCCTATGCACTTCAGGGCTCGACGACGGTCATCTGCTTTTTTTGCGACACGCATAAGGAGAGTAACGCCACCATTTTCCGCACGAACTGGGATCGCTCAGCTTACACCCGGCACGAGGCCTCCCACTCCCACAAAGCGGCTGTAGACCAGTACACACAGGATCAGCAGCAACAGCAAACTGACAAGCACCTGGCCATGACCGAGGTTGCCGACAATCCCTTGTTGGCTCTGTTTTGTGGCGCATACATGGTCCTGTACCAAGCCATGCCTTTCACTCACTTCCCGACGATCTGTGAATACATGGACTAGCTTAAAGTACCAAACATCACCGGCTTAAGCTCAACGAGGGTCTTTTTGTGAAGCTGAGTATGTCGGGGTCCTTGAAGAAGGAGGATGCAATGTTGAAGGGGGCAATGGCCAAGTACAAGTCCTCCACTAGGATGCACCTAACACGCACATCACCGATAAGGTCGAGAATATCCTTCACAACCCGCGCTTCAACAGCATGCGGTCGGCTTTGTGAGGATGGATAGCACGGGGGGCGACACTAACTTCATGGCGCAAGAACTTGCTTGGCAACGACCCCTTGTCCCCCCCTGTAAAACGATCGGCCTGCAATGTGTACAGAACGTGGAGCCCTGAAATGCTGTCTCTTTTGGCGCCGGAAGGCGCCAATTTTTTTTTTAGGTTTATTGACCGAAATTATGCCCTCCCGCAGCCGTAGAAACCGATTTGCCGACCTCTGGTCCCTATGCACAGCAAATAGCTGTTCCAAGCCAACAGCGGCGTCCTTGTCACCGACAAGGCTCTAAACGTCTTATCTGTTCTTATGTTTAATTAAGTTTATGTATGTTATACTTTGCGCAACTTTGTAATTTCACTTTACTCTGAACAAGGTGCTGCATACAACTGCCTCTTCGCCAGCGCTTCATCTTCCGCGGCAGTTTCAAGAGCCCAGAGTTGCAAGCTACGACGTTGGCTTTCGGTGCTTTTAGTTACTGCAAAGCATCCACGCAATAGTCCAGCGTGCGGCTATGGCCAACATGCCCACCTGCGCAACGCGCTGGCGCACCTGGTCCTCATCCGCCAAGAAATTTTATATACATTTGTACAGGCGCATTTTGCGAATCGCACGCGCGCATCTGCGCGGCAAAATTCGCTCCTGACTTTTGGGACGAGATGTACGGAGTCTCTATTCGCGAAGTACGACCGGACACATTTGTGCGAGAGGCTGCTTAAAGACCGCTATCTCAGACGTTGAAAACACCGGGGTCCTGGTGAAGCAGCTGACCGCGTACTAAAGTATATAGAATCTGTATACTTTATCTGATGCGGAAGATGCCGAAGTATGTCGGTGAAACGTGATGTGGCAGGAGTGGAGAGAATAGTGCAGCGGTATATTGTGAGTGAAGTTGAAGGTTTACAA
>NW_003307617.1:459454-498071 GCF_000143455.1 Volvox carteri f. nagariensis
CCCGTGCGCTGAACGCCTTGTAAACCTTCAACTACACTATGCAGCATACCTTTCATCGTGGGCGCGTCACGTTGCAAGCTAAGCAACGCGTATACATGACGTGTAGCATCAGTCCTCAGTTCACTTCTTGTAACCAACATCAGCATAGGTCCAAGCCCTCTCGCTTGGAGGGATATGCAAACAAACATCATGATAGGTAAACTCGCACGCTACCGAGCATTCAACCGAGCACGCTACGAGCAGTCCTTGCATATCACCCAAAACGCTGGTGTCGGTATCGGCTGTTCCAAAAAGCTGTTCCAAGCCATCAGCGGCGTCCATGTCACCCACACGGCTCTGAACGACCTTTCTGATCTTATGTTTAAATAAATTTGTGTATGTTATACTTTTTTGCGCAAGTTTGTAATTTGACTTTACTCTGAACAAGTATGCGTTGCGCTACCGAAACCGCGCCCGTTTGCTTGCACAAAGTGCCGCTTCGCCAGACGCTAACTCTTCCCGCGGCCGTTTCATGCGCCCAGTCTTGCAAGCTACGTTGTTTGCTTTCTGAGCTTTCAGCTACGGCAAAGCAGGCACCCCATTGTCCGGGCTGCATGCCGCGTGCGACTGTGGCCAACATGCCCTCCTGCGCACCGCGCTTACACACCGCGGCCTTTCTTCGCCAAAAAAAGACATACACTTGTACACGCGCATCTTGCGAATCGCACGCGCGCATCCGCGCGATAAAATTCGCGCCTGGCTTTGGGCGTCTTGTACGGAGGGTTTATTCGGCACAGTACGACCGGACACATTTGTGCGAGGGGCTGCTTAATTATCGTCCTTGTCTACTTGCCTTTTTCTTTTTTAGATTGAAAACATGAATCCTGAGAAAGGTCACAGTTGGGATAATTTAACGGCGGACCTTGTCGAGCGTGTTGTTAGCTTCCTGGATCCAAACGAGGTGGTATCTACCGTCAAGGAAATCAATAAGGCCATGGCGAGCCATTTTCGGGAAAAAGTAGCTATCCGGTTGTCGCAGCCCGTACCCCATCACGCGTTCAACAGGCACTGGAGCCGCCCGGAGGCAGTTCACAACTTCACACGAAGTAAGCGCCGAGAGCTCGTACTCCTGACGGCCCGCAGCGGCAGCCTGGCCAACCTGCAGGTCGCCGTCAAGGCAGCGAGCTGCGAGCTTTCCTGGCAGGTCTTCGATGCAGCAGCTGAGGGCGGCCATCTTGAGATGTGCCAGTGGCTGCAGGAAGAAGACTTCCCTATTGATTCGTTTGCGGCAGTAAAAGCTGCCCGAAGTGGCCATCTGCAAACGGTCCGGTGGCTGCTGCAACAGGAGGACGATTTTCATGCGCGACGATCCATTCGTTGCTCGTCATTTATAGCAGCCGCCTGCGCCGGTCATCAAACTGTGTGTGAGGGGCTCCTGGAGGACGAAGGCGGTACTCTGGGGAAGCTCCTCCGGACGTGTCCTGCTGATGCCGCGCATAGTGGCCATGTGGGCCTCACACACTGGCTCCTTCAGCGATCTGGGCCAGAATTTGAGCAAGTGTCGAGCGTCAGAGAGGAGTGGATGGCCGGTGTTATCACGGGAGCTGCATATGGCTTTGACCTGGCGGCATTGCAGCATCTGCACCAGACCCTTCTGCAGTATGGCGGTAATAGTGGCAACGATGCCAGCAGCCTACTAACCGGCGACACCCTTGCAGAGGCCCTGGTGAGCCCCACCCCCGACTGGCGGGCCAAGGTGGAGTGGCTGCAGGCTCAGGGCTGCCGCCTCCATGGCGTTCAGGACTTCGATTGGGAGGCCCTTGCCAGCCGTCAGGATGCTGTGGAGCGGGCACAGCGGCTGCTTATGGAGGTAGAGGAAAAGGATGTCGTAGAACGTATCCTCATCAGCGCCGTACGTCGTGATAACCTGTCCCTGATACGCTACTTGCGAGTGGGGAGGGACTGGCTTCCAGAACGCAAGAAGGAGGCTGTGGTAACAGCAGCCCGTGCCGGCAACATGGTGCTGCTGGTCGAGCTGGTGACCTTGGGCTGGCTTCTTGATGGGTGGACTGCGCTGGCCGCAGTTGAGGGCGGTCACCTGCACATTCTTAAATGGATGGGTGCAGGTGTTGTTCAGAAGCACATCCAGGAGCTCGTGCAGTCGCACCAGGCTCTGTTGACACATGCAACATCGTCTGGTAGTGTGGAGTTCATGGAATGGCTGCTAAATGAGGTAGCCTTGCCCTGGAGTGGAGAGGAGCTTCTTAATGCAGCGGTGACGGCAGGCAGTCCAGCATTATTGGAGTGGCTTGTGGCCCGGGGCTTCCCCATGGGGGTGAGTGGCTCGCTTGCGTGAGCTCTGTGCATGTTCTTGATGCGTGCTGTTGGTGCTGCTCAGCTCTACTGCTCATCACTGAATGTATGCCACGCACTGTCTGGCGTCTGCTGGCGTCTTGGCCGATTTCGATGTGAAGGACCTCTCATCATTCTTGGCTTTCATCTGGTCTGCATCATTTCTGCTGCTGACCTCTGGACAGGATGGTAAAGGACCTGTCACTAGGTTTCCATTTGACTGTCTGATGGTCTGCATTTATTTATTCGGAATGTAGTAGTGATCGTACACTCTGGCGCACGCAGTCAATTCATACACATGCTGGGAGCACATTTCCAGCATCTCGAGAGGCCTTTTCAGCCGCCATCTATTACGGCTGTTTTCTCGGGAACCAGCTTCATACGCCTCGCTCCTTGCTATGTTGCAGGATGATGGTGAGCTTTACGTAAGGGCAGCACACCATCACGACCTGGTCATTCTGCGTTGCCTGAGGCGGCTGGGCTGCACCTGGGGCCCCGACGTCTTCAGCCGAGCGGTGTACGGCAGGGGCCATGGCAGTACCCTAGAGGTCCTTCAGTGGCTGCACGCCGAGGGCTGCCCGGTGGACTGGGAGGAGGCCAGGAGCCGGGCCAAGACCAGGAAAGATCAATGTGTGTGGTATGAAAATGCTGTCGCTGTTCATGCCTGGATTGAGAGCATAGCGCCGAGAGCATAGCTGTTGGGACGAGCCAGGGGGGTCTACAACAGTAGCAGATGTGCGTCTTAAGCAAAGCAAATGAACAGAAGCGAATTTCTGTGAGGGAGAGGAAGATTGAAGACGGAGGGGAGCTGCAAGGGGATGATGGGGAGGGTTTACGATAGACGGATTCTAAGAGCCTTTGTGCCTGGGAGCCTGGGAACCTGGCAGCCTGGGAACCTGGCAGCCTGGGAACCTGGCAGCCTGGGAACCTGGCAGCCTGGGAACCTGGCAGCCTGGGAACCTGGCAGCCTGGGAACCTGGCAGCCTGGGAACCTGGCAGCCTGGGAACCTGGCAGCCTGGGAACCTGGCAGCCTGGGAACCTGGCAGCCTGGGAACCTGGCAGCCTGGGAACCTGGCAGCCTGGGAACCTGGCAGCCTGGGAACCTGGCAGCCTGGGAACCTGGCAGCCTGGGAACCTGGCAGCCTGGGAACCTGGCAGCCTGGGAACCTGGCAGCCTGGGAACCTGGCAGCCTGGGATTCTGAGACCATGTGTGCCTGGGAGCCTGGGAATCTAATAGCATGTGTTCCTTGGAGCCTGTGTGCCTGGGAGCCTGGGATTCTGAGAGCCTGGGAACCTGGGATTCTGAGAGCCTGTGTGCCTGGGAGCCTGGGAATCTAAGAGCATGTGTTCCAGGGTGCCGGTATGCCTGGCAGCCGGGGATTCTGAGACTATGTGTGCCTGGGAGCCTGGGAACCTGGCAGCCTGGGAACCTGGCAGCCTAGGATTCTGAAACCATGTGTACCTGGGAGCCTGTGTGTCTGGGAGCCTAGGAACCTGGCAGCCTGGGATTCTAAGAGCCTGTGTGCCTGGGAGCCTGGCAGCCTGGGAACCTGGCAGCCTGGGATGCTAAGAGCCTGTGTGCCTATGTGCCTGGGAGCCTGGGAACCTGGCAGCCTGGGATTCTAAGAGCCTTTGTGCCTGGGAGCCTGTGTGCCTGGAACCTGGCAGCCTGGGAACCTGGAACCTGGCAGCCTGGGATGCTAAGAGCCTGCGTGCCTATGTGCCTGGCAGCCTGGGAACCTGGCAGCCTGGGATTCTAAGAGCCTGTGTGCCTGGCAGCCTGGGAACCTAGCAGCCTGGGATTCTAAGAGCCTTTGTGCCTGGGAACCTGGCAGCCTGAAAACCTGGCAGCCTGGGATGCTAAGAGCCTGTGTGCCTATGTGCCTGGCAGCCTGGGAACCTGGCAGCCTGGGATTCTAAGAGCCTGTGTGCCTGGCAGCATGGGAACCTGGCAGCCTGGGATTCTAAGAGCCTTTGTGCCTGGGAACCTGGCAGCCTGGGATTCTAAGAGCCTTTGTGCCTGGGAGCCTGTGTGCCTGGCAGCCTGGGAACCTGGGATTCTAAGAGACTTTGTGCCTGGCAGCCTATGTGCCTGGGAGCCTGGCAGCCTGGGATTCTGAGAGCTTGGGACCCCAGTCTTGAACGAAACTTTGGTATGGCTTCGTTGGCCTGCCCGCCATGCGCTGTGTTGCACAGACAGGCTGGCAGGTGGAATGCAGGACAAGGGCGTAACCGGGTGCGGGGCGTGGTGCCGTGTTGGGTCCTGGGGACATGCGCAAGCTGTGCGCCAGCTCGGATGCCATACAATGGCCTCTTTCCACCGCCAAATGATCATTTACCCAGTAGAGCATTCATTGTGCCATTCAGAGCCGACAAAGGGATGGAACGACGTGTTGGGCGTGACGGTCAGTCTTTGCTGAATCCCTTTCACTAATGCCCAGTGCTTTTGGCCATTGCAATGACCTTATTGCATGATTCAATTGTTCCAGTGCGTTGGTGTTATTTAAGCAGGTTACATAAACAGGTCATTAGAATGTCCGCCGCGCGCCTTGGGATGTTGTCTTTTTTCTTTCGATTGCTTTCTCCTTTTATGCTAGAAGCCTTTTGACTACGTGCGTCACAATTTTGGGGTTAGTTTCTCCTGGCGAGTGTTTTGCGCGTTAATTGCTTGCCAAGGAGTGCAAGCTGGAGCATTAATTATTAGCGTCTCATGAATCATCTACATACAGATGTTTTGGAGCTTTGGACCATCGTTTCCATGACCGTCCGCTAGGCGTCCGCTGGAACGGTCAGGATGTACGGCGTTGCGGACAGGGGACCGTCCGCCGGCGGGGTATATGTAACTTTATGTTTAACTCGGAGCCATGGAAAGCTATCTTCGCGCTCCGATTTATCTGGAATGTCTCCTTTGGCATTTCGATATAGAAGGGATATAGCATTCAAACGCTATTTTTTGCGGGGCGAGATATGTAAGCCACTGACTGACTGACTGACTGACAGCAGTGAACCCGGGGGGCTCGGCCCCCCGAATGGCGCTTCGCGCCCGGGGCCTCGCCCCAAAAGAGCTGCTTCCCAGCCCCAACGAACAAGACCGCCGAGGCACTACCCCCAGGGGAAAAGGAGTCGGCCGCTGTCCCCTCCTGCTTGACACAGAGCCTGAACCGCCGATACCTTGTAAGGGTACACACAGCAGTTGGTCTACGGAGAAAAAACGAATAGAAAGGCACACAGCCTCAAGTGCTGTGTGTATATATGTGTGCTGATGTAGGGTGGTACCCGGGGGGATGGAAGGTGATGAGCACAAGGCGCGTCCGGAATGGAAGTTAGCGTGTGCGTATGAATGTTTGTATGTATGTACGGTGTGTGAAACAGGGGGGTATATCTTCACCCGTGGCAGCTACCCTGCCTTCCCCGGTATTTCGGGGCACCCTCATCCAGTCACCCTAGACAACTTCTCAGTGGATCGCTCACGTTCCGCACCCACCCAGCATCCAACGGAATCCACCGGGTCGACAGCGGCCCAACTCCATTCCTGGTCGGCTCGCAGGTTAACTTTATCCCAGGTCACCACTGTCCATCAACTAGGGGCGCAATACTATCAACCATCGGGACGATTTTCGACCCTGACAGGTCTCCATCCCGGGATCTCACGGGGGCAATGGTTGAGCGTTACCAGTAGTGCCTAACCCTGGTATGTATGTATGTATGTATGTATGTATGTATGTATGTATGTATGTATGTATGTATGTATGTATGTATGTATGTATGTATGTATGTATATGTCATAAACGCAATGAGGGCCCACAGAGCCCGCAACCCGCGTGTACGGCAGTTTCCCGCGGAAGCTTAGTCGTGAAATCTCCTCTGCAGTCGGGAGAACGACAGATGCACGCCAGGGACGCATACACATGCACCTCCTGGCCAGGGTTCTTCACCAGGGTACCCAAAATCTCGGTCGTGTCCGAAACCCTCTGAATAACCTTTCGGGGCCCTCCCCAAAACGTTTCCTGTCAGCCGGAGAGTGTTTTCGGGTACCCCGAAACTGTCTGAAGTGGTTTTCGGGGTAAAGTTTAGCTGGATTCTATCGTTATTTGCTAGGACGGCTGAATTAACAGGTGTTTGACTTTATTTTGGAACATAGCGCCTGGGAGAAATATTTCAGCAAGGATTTTACCCAAAACCAAGGAGGCGCCGCTCCTCAACCACCTCTGCAGCAATCGCCTCCACCACATCATCATCCGTCTCCTCAGACGGGTACACCTCATCACTTGCCACACTCTCCACCTCCTCGCTATCAGGAGGAAGAAATAATTGGCCTCAGCAATTTCACTACCCACACTGCCCTCATCATCACTCTCATCAGGCAGAACACAGTCGCCCACCTTGGCAATACGGTGCAGAAGCCCATCCGGGTTCTTTGCAACATACTCCTCAGCAGCTTTAAATCACAAGGGGTTGGCATTTCATATCCACGGTTGGACCGAGTAATCCAACACGCAGAAGGGAATCAATGGACGGGACAGACAGCCGCTTACGCAGCCTGTTCTTGTTAATGCGGTGGACACTAAAGCCACGCTCAACACACGCTGTTTGAGTGGGCAGGACCAAGCGACATACGCCAACTGAATCAAGCGTGGAAAGAAGTGGACCCACTGACGCATTCCAGCCCAGGCCCGCTCCCAGGAGGTGCGGCCCAGCTCCAACTGCAAGGCCATCTTAGACTTCATAACTGAAAACTCTTTCTGCAAAACGTCAAGTTCGCTGACATCGAAGGCAAACAGGCGGTTCGAGCTTGCCGAAGCCGCGAATCCCAAGGGAGATGCGGGGCACCTTGGTTGGGCGCTCATCATCAGCTGACTCGGGCATGTTCAACTATGCATATGCTTAAATGTATGAAAATGTGGCATATGGATATGCTTAGATGTATGAAAATGTGGCATATGGATATGCTTAGATGTGTAAGAATGTCTGCGATACAGCTGCGAAACAGCCGCAATGCACATTTGTACTTGTTGTTTGACTGGTGGCCAAGCGGGCCTTATACGACAAGCCCGGTTTCCAGGCCCTGTCTGCGCCCGAAAACATGCAAATTTACGCTGAAATATCGTTCGGTTTTCTCCGAAAATGAACGACCGCCATCATGCATCCCCCCTGCCTCACTCCTCCCCCTTCTGGTCCTCTCTCTCTCTACAGCCACATAGCAGCTTCCCCCATCACACACACACACACGCACACCTTGTACCGCAGCCCGTCACTTCTCGCATCCTCTCGCACTCGCTCAATGTCGCTCCATATCATCAGTGCTCGTCCAACTGGCAACCAAAAAAACTAAATAATTTAATCCGGCAGAACACAAAGCGCCGGGAGGAGAAAAGAAATAAACCAGACAAGAAATCGGTAGCCGTGGGCTGCAGCCTGGTGGCAGCCGTGCAGTTAGGTACGTCCATATCGTCGTACTGGAGGAGTATCAGATGGCACTGCTGCACACTGCTGCCCCGGCTAACCCCCCTCCACCTCTGCTAGCCGCCTCACTCCATCACATCAACCCCTCACACCGCTGTTCCCCATCCCACCCTGTCCCGGCCCTGTGCGCTGGCCCAGGCCTCCCTTTCGCGACAAATGACCTTGCTTGGGGGAGAGGGGGAAGGGGGGCAGATGGGGAAGGGGGAGAGGGGAGAGAGGGGGAGAGGGGGGGGAGGAAAAGAAAGAGACACACACCCTCAGAAGCCGCCCAGATTACAAGTCCTGCGCATCTGCTCGTACGACGTCCAGAACACCAGCTGCCAGGGACCCAGCCGGGCCCACGTGGGCAAGAACCTGTGTGCCGTACGGGTTACGTACGTACAGCAAGTACGACGAGAGCGTACCATGATTGGGGACAGCAGCGGGTTACAGTCAGTGCCGTGTTGGGGAGCGAGGACGAAGAGCAGCTCTCTCAACACGCCCCTAGAGCGCCAACACGACCGACAGCGCAGACTAAGGAGAGTGAGTGAGTGAGTGAGTGTGTGAGTGAGTGTGTGTGAGTGAGTGTGTGAGTGAGTGAGTGAGTGAGTGAGGGTGGGGGGGTGGTGGGGGGGTGGGGGGGGCGCGGGCGTGCGGGCGTGCGTGCGTGTGTGGGTGTGTGTTGGTGGGTGGGTGTGCGTGCGTGTGTGTGTGTGTGTGTGTGTGTGTGTGTGTGTGTGTGTGCCGGAAGTGGAAATGGAAGAGGAAGGCCGGAAGGGCTTTGCTAAGGGGCACAAGAAACGCGGGTAGACGTCCGGAACTTGTACGGACTTATCAGAACATTCTGGAAGCATTTCACACCGCCCCCTGCACCGCGACCGCCCCCTACCCCCAAGCCAACCTACCCCCCCAGTCCCCCACCCGCAGAACAGATGCCGAAGTACCGCACTAGCCACCTCCCCCGCCTTCGGAGCTACCAGAGCTACCACCGCTGAAGCCCTGGCCCCCGTGTGGTTTATCACCCTCGCCCCCCCCCACCCACTTCAAGCAATCCCTTGCTCCGAAACCCCCTAACCCAAACCACCTCCTAGCCAGGCACGGCGAAGCTCCCCTTGAGCCGCGTTGTCCTTACCCCTTGTACAGAGCCATAAGGCCCTCCGCCCGCACACTTTTAACCAGGCAGTCCAGGGAGGAGCGGTAGCGGGGTGCGGCGGAGTCCTGGAGGAGGCAGCCCCCCGGGGGGGGGGGGAGGGGTAGATCGTATGTAAGAGGGGTTTGGGATGGCCAGAGCGCGGGTGGGAGCTGAGGATCTGAACGGCCCGACTAAGCACACCCCTACCAAGCCCCTTACCAAGCCCCTTACCATGCGCCATCAGCTCTATCAGCTCCTGCAAATCACACAAAGCTTCATCCCCCCCCAACCAATAATCCAGCTAACCACCGTCTACCCAATACCCGGTACACTGCCTGCTGACCACGCCGCAGCTCTCCTTTGCCCTCGGATGACACACACACACACACACACACACACACACACACACACACACACACACACACACACACACACACACACACACACACACACACACACAGACAGACATGTCTCATGTCGTCGGTTTTTCGTTTTCGCTTACATTCCCCGAAAACAAACAAATCCACACATGAGAGTTCGCGGCACGACACGACATTCCGCAGGTCCGCACGTACCTGAGTCATCATGCGCGTCTTGACCACATCGGCTGGCACCGAAACCACGCTCGCGAAGAAGCCCGAACACACGGAGGAGGCGGTGTGGGCCGCCAGGTTGTCGCCGCCTGTGAGGTTGGTGGCTAGAATGGCCTGCTTCGCCTGCGGGGTGCCGAAAAAGGGGGGGAGGCTGAGGGGGGAGGGTTTTGGAGGTGGGCGACAGGAGGGGATTGCACCGTACCCCTGAATCCGTGCCGTACCTGGTCGTACGTCGCAAGCTCTCCGAGGTTCACCAGAGCCGCACGCTGTACGGCAGGTCCGCCGCCGCGCCACAGCCCAGCCAAGCCGTCCGTCGCTACGATCTGTCGGAAGCAGTCCGTAAGGCCCTGCAAGCAGCAGAACCGGAAGCCGGCGGTATTTTACCGTCAGCCGGTGGTGGCAACGAGGGTACGGCGATGGCACCGTACGGCAACACGATGAGCCGGCGGTGGCAGGTGATGCTGGTGTTGGCGGCGGCGTTGTCAGGAGGTGATATGATAGTGATGTATAGTGTTGGTCGCACAGTCAAACAGAGACCTACAGCTGTTCAGTTTGTACTAAAAGGTTTACGGTCAAGCGGCAATGCTCGTACTCTGTCCGGAACGTACAACGCGCCATGCCGTACCTTGTACCGCGGCGCTGCCAACTTGCCCGCAGTCACAAGCCTCCCCTCCGCTTGAAGCCGAACCTAGGTATTTCCGTACAGCCCCGTACGACACAACGGTGGGGGGCGGGGGGTGCAACCAGGCAAGCCCCCGGGGCAGACGGATACAGACAGTCGGGGCGGAAAGGGAGGAGAGTGAGCTTCTGAAGAAATGGAGAGAGGATTTAGGAACGGAAAGGGGAGAGAGAGAGGTGGTAAGAGAGAGAGAGGTGGGGAAGTCACCTCCGTAGATGTTCATATACGGGGTGGGCACGGAAACATTGCAGCGAGCGGAAGTCGTGGTGCGCACCACCAGGGAAAACAGCCACTTAAAGAAAGAAAGGAAGAAAGCGAAGGTAAAACAAACGAGGCGTGGCTTCCTTGCCGCCTGCAGGGCAGCAGGGCAGCTGTGTTCATCTCCGCGTACCAAAGCTATAGGTGACAACGCCCCCTGCGGACACCCACAGATACACCAGACCCCAAAAGGTCACGCAGTTAACAGTTATAATGCAAAACAAACCCTCCGTGCGGGAACCCAGCCCAGCCCAGCCGACTTACGGCCCAGTGCCCCTGTCGGTGTCCCACCTTGACGAGGTCGGCCGGCACTGCCACTGCCTGCCCCACAGCGCCAGCCGTCAAACCCATAAACAACTTGGACGCCAGACCTGTCCCGCTACCATCACCGCCATGCGACGTGTTCGTACCCAATCTGCGGCCGCTGCCATGGGCGCCTGTCGACGTCATCGTTGAACATGAGGATGATGTTCCGGCGCTCCGAAGCCATTCGTACACCGTGATGCGCGTTCCTGAAGACATGGGGACGTCGTCCCCGTATGTATGTATGTATGTATGTATGTATGTATGTATGTATGTATGTATGTATGTATGTATGTATGTATGTATGTATGTATGTATGTATGTATGTATGTATGTATACGTATGACTTAGATTACACTGTGGGCGGCGAGATCCGGGGGCCGAAGCCGAAACACAGCGCAAGGGTCGGGAGCATACAGCACAAGTCGGTTAGTCTTGTACGTACGTATGTACGTATGTATGGTGTGAAAGGAGAGGGTTTAGCACATGCCACGGCGAGACCAAGGGGTCGCATGGTTGTCCTCACGACCTCCTAGGTTGTCACGGACGCCAGGAAACGCAGCGGCGGCGGCGGCGGCGGCGGGTTCATGTTTCATTGGAATAAGGAAGAGCGTAATGGAGAATGTTGGTGTGGAAGGACGCCGCTGGGGCAAAGTGGTGGAACTCTGGGCCACGGGGCCGCACAGACATCACTCACTCACTCACTCACTCACTCCGGGACAAAGATGGTAAGGAGGGTTCTGGCCGATAGTGTTAGTGTGATTGGGGTGAGTAGGGGGGGGTGGCGGTGCCGGTGTTGAGTTGTTAAACTCACGGACCGATGGGTTTGTGCCTTTGAGGCAGGCAGGGAGATATGGCCCTCGGTTAGTCGTAGTGGTATTGCGCATGCGGGGCAGCACAACAGCATAGCAGCAACAGCAATGAGTGGCGCGTTTGGCTTAGCTTTGCCATCGCGTCGCTGCCCGCGGCCTTCGGCAAATGTTCTGCTGTGTCACGCGGAGTTGTGAGAACCCGTCCAATAATATTCACGGTTTTGGATTTGATTTTGGCCACAGCGCAGTCCATCAATCCTGTGGTTTGTTCGTACCCGTGTAAAAGACATGGCGGATGAGGGCGGGCGATAGGCCGGCGTACAAGCCCCGTAGACCCTCGCGTCGTACGAGTTCCATGGCGATGCGTACTGCACCGTATGGCTTGCTTGCGGTGGTCACCGTATTTGAAGCAGTGGTGGCGGTACGGAGTCCGCTTCCCAGCTCCCCCTGTACGGCAGAGCACCGGGAGGGATACGTATACGCGGCGGGTGGAGGACATCATGGCAAGTAACCGGATGGCCGTACGGAGCTCGTCTAACGAGGGGTAGGCGACGGCGGTGAAGGAAGCCACAGCTTGGAGTGAAAAGATTGGGCGTGCCGGGGTATCGCCCAAGTTAAGATAATCCAGAATGGTGAGGTAGTTACACTTTGGCCTGTAACACGGTAGGGGGGAGGGAGAAGAACAGCAGAGAGCCCAGCCCGTGCGCAGTACACACAGCTGGGGCTGTAGGTAACTTGCTGCGGATGCACGGCTTCGCCACCCGTACTGTCGCACCAGCGCGCGTAGGATGCTTCACGCAGGACGCCTTACACACAGGTAATAGACCATTTGATATGCTTTCCACCGCTCGGCATAATCAACAGGAATGGAGTGGCAATCGCTATCCATCTTGCCAAGTTGCGCCTTAACATAGCACGAAGTTCAATAGCTCGCTAACTGCCACTCGCCTAGTTATGAAGTTTTAACAGCAGCAAATTTCCTCTTCAAGCAGGACCGCCTCAAGTTTCGGTTTGCTTTTCTGACAGAAACCGCAGACGCACCTGCAATTGAAGCCGTGTCTTCACCACATCAATGGGATAAGTAACAGCTTCAGCCACCATTGCTGCTGAGCAGGTCAAGCCAAGCTTGAGCGCTGCCTTTGTCGCCGAACTCCCTTCTTTGCTCATCGTCATAGGCCAACTATGAAATACCGAAAATTGTGGAGTCCCTCAAACCCGAAACAGGCCGCTTAACCAATAATTTGTCCGCAAGTATAGGCGCAGCACCGAGTATAAGTGAGGTACATTGGAAAAATAAAAGCATTATGCCATCGTCGTAGCGATTCTTCAATAAGTTTTGAAACCTTTAAATGATTCAGAGGTAGAGCCAGGAGGAACCAAGCACTGGCCGACAGGACACGGCCGTATTGGGTGTGGCCGCACTTTCGGGGCCCTGTCACGCAGATCAATCATGCATTCAACCACGACTGCCGCCCCGCTAAATCCTGCCATGGGGCGACCCCGCAGCTTTTGGCTCTTCAGGCACAATACGACACAGAGCACCGCGCGACGTGTCAAGCGCACGGTGTCAAAAACGTGTTTGGGGTGTCCAACGCCACGGAGTACTCTCAACCCGTAATACTTGCCGCCAAGACATCTACAGAACCTGCTGTCTTTGCTCCCGACTGCGGCGCCAGCGGCGGTGGCAAAGGCTTGCATAGCCGGGCCATGGCACCTGCCTTCTTCGCGGTGTCCGTCAGCACTCGGACAATCCAGAGAATTCCTCCACACACCAGCAAAACCAATCAAAAACACTTATCACTCAACAAGTAACCCTTGCACCCGTATTCATCCGGGACACTATCAGACATCATGCACAAAAACCATAGTGGTATGCAGGCAGGGGAGGTTCTCCAACATGCTCACATACTGAATAGCAGAAAAATCTCCCCTGCAATCCCCCTTGCTATTAAGCAGCGGTGACCAGAGCATGGACTCTGCGTGATTACTTCGTCGCCGGCGGGGCTGACTCTCCGGGTTTGTGGCGAAGCGTAATACGTCCCTTTGTCAGGTCGTATGGGCTGAGCTCTACCGTAACCGTATCACCCACGACAACCTTAATCCTATTTTGCCGAATCTTCCCTGACAAATGTGCAATGACGCTAACCCCGTTCTCCAGCTTGACCTGAAACATGCCGTTCGACAGATCCTTCAGCACCTCGCCTGTAATGTCAACCATCTTCTTGACTTTCTTCTTTCCAGCTCGAGGCGGTGGTGTGCCCGCTTGGCTGGCAACCGCACGTGCGACAAGGGCATTCGCGTACGCCGTGGAAGCCTGGCAAACAGCAGAGTATCTTATAGCAACATGTATATTAAGATTTCAATACGAAACCAGCTAGTAATAACCCACCTGGGAAGTTGGATGCAACCAAGAGCGAGCGATGCGCTGCGCCACGGGCCGAACGTTTGGTGCAAAACACCGGAAACCAGCCGCCTGTAGAGACAAGCAACAATATTTGGTTGAAATGGTCAGGTTATGAGTCATGCCAAACGCAGTCTTTCGCACCTTGGCCGTTGGCCTCTGCTGAAGAAGTTGAGAGGTCTGCATTTCTCTTCAATTATGTACCTCCTTAGCAAAATTGCAGGCGCGTCCCACTCATCCAATTTGCAAAGTCTAGACCGGTAGCCGACTTCTACCGACTTTTACCGGATCCAAGCCTGTGTACGCCAGCATACCGTACGCAGCATCTGTCGCCCTCAGCTCGCTCCAGGGTGATCCTGCTGCTTCGAAAGGGCGCTGGAGAACCGCATGGTCGAGCTGCAACGCACATTCCTGAAGCATCTCACTGGGTTAGGGAACGTACCAGACAACCGTGTGTTGTTTAGGGAGCTTGGTCAATGGCCCCTCCATCTCCACTGGGCCTCACTTATTTACCATTTTTTGAAAAGGGTCATCCTTGCGAATGAGATAGTGCTTCACAATGTTCTGCGTGAGGAGGTCCGTCTTGCGGTGCGTTTTGATTATGCTGCCACTACCTGGGCTGCCATGTTTTTAAGGGGTCTCAGGCGCCTAGGGCACTTCCCGGAGCCGCACCCGGACCTGGATGGAGAGGGGGAAGTCCAATTTATTGCGTCGAACCTGATCAATGTTGGATCTGTCATGGGAATGTTGAAGGAGCGATTTGACGACGACTGGCAGAACCCACGTACACCAACATAGCACACTCCGGGACTTTGTGTTTCACAACCGTAAATCAGGGGTTCAGACGTGCCGGCATGCCCAGTGCATGGGGATGCCGAAACACACGGCATGCTAGATCCCTGCGAAGCGTGCTTGTCACTGCTTCGCGTGCCCTTTGGAGCCCAGCCGACCCGGCGGTAATGCAGGGTCTGTGGCAACAATAATGCAGTAGAAGATGAGTTTGACGTGTTGCTAGAGTGTCCCGTATACGAGGACCTATTTGGACGGCTTCTCAACCCCTACTAGGTGTACGCCAGGCGGATATCGAGCCCGTTCCTATGATGGGGTCTGTCATGGAGATAGATGATCAGCGCGGACTCGCGCAGATCGTACATAATATCTGGATGAGGCGACGCACGCTGACGCATAGCTGAGTAGTAAGCCCGAGCTCGCTTACCTTAGCCACTGTTTTCTCTCGCAGACTGGGTTCGTAACCCCTTTTTTCCTTCGCCTTTTTGACTACGTTAGAACTCGCGGTCCACGAGCCTCCTGGTTGTCTGGATTTCTTACGAGCTCTCACGATAAGATATAATAACATGACAGCTCGCTTTCCCAGCCGTGCACCTTGCTTAGCTGCCTAGTGCTTCTTCAGAAGGTTCCTAGCAACATGGTGCAGCGTGCATTTTCTTGTCCGAAACTTAAGTGTTGGGGGCGTCCTCTAGGGCAGAAGGCCGCAGGATGCGTTCATTCATTACACATCCAAGCGGGCCAACTTTATCGCACGTCGCTCGCTCAGCAGCAGCTGACAGTTAACACCACTATTATTCTTGGCAAACAGCACCATATCCATAAAAACCCCTTTCATAGGCAAACCCAAACATTCAACTCGAACTTCGGGATCAACTTTGAACCGGGCTTTGAACCGAGGCTTCAAAAAATGCTTCATGCTTCACAACCACCATGCAACAAATGGTGAAATGCACACGCCTCCCTGCGATACCCGTTAACCTGTACGGTTTCCGAACGCCATCCAAGCCATTAGGCAACCACGCCGCAAGCAACCGCTCCAGATTACTTCGGATTTTTGTAGGGTGAAGACAATTACTTTTATGAATACCTAAAAGACAGACTGCGCCGTTCTCCGCTGGACCTCACTCTTGATGAATATCTTGCAACACCCCCTACTCCCCACTTACTGAACTGTTTTCCCACAGAACATGCCCGCTGCATACCCAAAGCAAGTATTACCGTATCTCGAAAAAGCAGACAGACAGACCCAGCGCAAGGTCCAATAATGACCTGTGCGGTCTCAAGACACAGCCCACCATCCTCCTTTCCTCTCCCTCCCAAACCCGGTACCTGGGAGCCCCAAACTCGGGGCCGCTGGCAGGCATTGCGATTGCCATCATCATCCCCATCACAGCTACCCGCGCTAGCCAACACAATATTGCTACACGCATGCTGGCGCCCCGGCGAAACCTTCCAGAACAGTCCGTGTCGGTCCGTAAATCCATCCATCCATCCATCCATCCATCCATCCGCCCGCCACTCTATATGACCAACCGCCACCCAGCCAAGTAAGCGGCCTATCAGCAAACAGCCGCATCGGCACCTCAATAAGATCAAAGAAGAAGATCAATCTCAGGGGAACGTTTCCGATAAATCCCGACCGATGGTGGGTCCTACTCGCGTACGAGAGAGGCAACAGGCTGTCAAGCCACCAAAACGCAGTCCAATGCTCATCACAGTATGCTTATGAGTTCCCAAAAATGGAGACATGCACTACGAATCGCCACAGCCTGTCTGATGCGACAAGGCATCTCCACACATAAAGCCCCACCTAACTCTTCCCTTCCCTTCTCTTCTCTCTCATTCCCTTCTCTTCTCTCTCATTCCCTTCTCTTCTCTCTCATTCCCTTCTCTTCTCTCTCACTCTTTCCCGTGAAAACTGCCACAGAAAAGCTCACAAGTAACGAGCCGCATGCAACACAGCATGTCGCAGCGGTGACATCGCATTGGTTGACAAGAACAAGGACAGCGGCAGCAGGCGGACGCACGCGAGGGACCCCAGCCAAACGCTAATCCCATCTTCCACAAAATCCGGCACCACCACCAGCAGCAACGCCAGCACCAGCTATTATGACAGCACACGACACTGAGCTCGTGTCCCGTTCAGACAAAGACGATTGTGTCATGTACGGCGAGGAAAGCAGCAACACGCCGGGTTTCCAAGCTTCACATCCCGCGACGTGGATTGCACACACAGCACCCCCCCTCGCACCACCGCTCGCTCCCTCCCCTCCAGGACTGAGACGCAGGTTATCATTAACTCCTCTTTTAGATATTCAGAGGCCCTTGTCCATGATTACCCGTATTTGTTTATTTATTTGTTTGTTACCTCCGCGGCTAAGATGTCACCACCGTGGATGTCGCAACATGCTAGCGCCCCGGCTTTGCGCCGGTACGCACTGGTGCCCATCTTCATGATCTCCGGCGCGCGCGCACACACTCTCTCTCATCCGTGGACCTGGTTTCCCTCCCCCCTGACAAACACTGTGATCTAATGAGATGAAGTCCCAATCACACACGGGGATCAACACGGAAAACCTAACCAAACCCAGAAGCGTTATTGTACGGTAATGTACTACGGACAACAACAGTAACAACGACGCGGGTCTTGAATTGGAATTCTTTTGCCCTTCCTTGGAGGGCTGCGTTCGCGTGTGCGCTCGTGTGCGTGCGCGCGTGTGCGTGTGTAAGCGAGCTAAGTCGCACAAAGTGGTGAAGATGTAGAAGTGTGGGTATATCTGTGTGTAATTATATTGCGTGTGTGTGTGTGTGTGTGCGTGTGTGAGAAGCACACGCACACACACACGCAATATAATTACATGCTGGATGCATGCGGTGCATCCCCGGGGCGTCCACGTGCTCTCGACAGGAATAAGCGCGGTTGGATCATCTGTGCAGTTTCTCGCGGCGGCGCCAGTCCGGCCGCTACACCCCCCAAAAAAAAAACAAAAACAACTTGGGTCTTAAAGACGCCGCTCCTAGCCGCAACCAATCAGTTCAGTTCTCGGAGTTGAGCGCCGACATGCGCTTTCCCCGCCATCTATCGCGACAACGCACCTTGTACACCTGAACCGACTAAACAGACGACTAAACGAGAGAAGAATAAGCAAGTAACCAGCGATGTTATCGGTTTGATTTTAAAAGTCCATTCCCTAAAAGCATTCAAAGATTGGATCCTCGTCCTGACGAGGGGTCGTGCAAAATGTGAAAAGAAAATTCCAAGCTAAAGCCATGCAGGGGCTCTTTCAAGCAGCACGGAAAATACGAGACCTTTTTGCCCCCCAAAGGAAACACGCTGAGCATACACCGCGAGGGAGGTAAGCACGCCATATCCCGGGGGTCCCTGTTTTACGTCCGTACTCGACAAGCCTCAAAGCTCCCTCGTACAGAGGCCCCAAAGCAGGGGCTTCTTATGCCGCTATATGCCCCGTTTGATATTTAAAGAGAAGCTCTGATGCCATGTTCATGTCTTCTAATGTACCTCGCATCAAATGGCTCAAAAATGCAATTCCGCAGCCCAGGCACGGCCTGGCTGTTTCACGCCGCTTCCCTCGTCCGCGCTTCTCGTGGAACTACTTTGTCCGGGGTAACCCTAGGGAAACGACGGTCCTGCGCGGCCCCGCACGCGCCGTTTTGTAATCCTCTCTCCCTCCCTCTATCTCTCTCTTCCCCCACACACACTCATATGTATACATATTTATGTGTATGTGTATGTGCATCCCCCCACATGGCAGGGTCTTTCTGGGCCGCGAGGGACGACGACCCAGAGGCGCCGATGACGACCCACCAGACGACGCCCCCCCCCAACCCTGCCCAACCCTGCCCTACATGACCGTGCAACATGCCGGTGTCTCCTTCACCCCCTCCGTGTCCTTGGTTTGGGGCACAACAGCCGCCTTCTCAATCTTCTCCACATCGATTTTGCCTGTGACGCGGCGCCAGTGGACAAGGGCAAGCGGTTGACGGATAGGTTCAAAAGCTTGCCGACAGGAGCGCGGGCAACGCTCAGCACACGGCCGTCCTGCGCTGCTGCTGCGCTCTGCAGCCGGATGCATCATGGACCTGCCCCGGAGGGAAAAGCGCCCTGCGCGCTCGAATCACATCCTGCAATTTACGAGTCCTTAGATGTTACGGCAGGACCTGTAGCCGTACAGCCGTACCCTTAGAGAGAGTTAAGCGTCCCCTTATCGTGAAGAGTTATCCCCATCCAAACCGCAATGCCCGTAAACGCCCCGTAAACGCCCTAAATCCCACTCAACACACACACACACACACACACACACACCACGGGGCTCCCGCCACACATCGGAACACGTCATACCTTTATAGCGCTCCGGGTCAAACAGGGGTCTAACTCCAATGAGCACCCCCGCCGCATCATCAATGAGCTCCTGCGTCACCCCCATCTCCTTCAGGGAGTCTACAAAATGACCTGCCGTACAGTACGACAACGGGCACGTGCGCGCACGCGCGTTTCCAGGTTAGGCAATATCTTTTCCCGTCGCAGGTTAGGGGTACAACCTCCTCAGCAGTGCCCTCCCCCAGCTAGGTACGGCAACCACTGGCGCTCGACAATGATCCGTTACTTCTTGTGTGGTCAACCGTCCCTGCTGCCCCGCTGCTGCTAGCCACACATGGCTGCCAGGAGGGCAAGAAGCGGTGTCTCTGGCAGCTTCATCATAGGCACTGTCGTCCTCCTGTCCGATTTCATTTTAAAGGTACAGCTGTGGCCCACTGCTGGTAGTAGGGAAGAGGGGGTCCGACCCCCCTCACTTCGCATATACGCCCCCCCGGAGGTCTTTAAAGCCAGTCCGTTGGTCCGTCTGTCCGTCTGTCTGTCTGACTCTCTGTCTGGTGTGCCGTGAAGAGGTTCTTCTCAATTTGGGTTTGAGGGGCCCCTCCCCCTCACACCAAATACACCCCCCCAAAACCCGGACGTGTCGGCCGTTAATCCTTTGTTTCTTGCACACGCTTCCCCCGCCCATTAACAGGGTAATGGGTAATGGAGGGCCCGGCCCAATCCAACAGTGTATTCGATGGTGACGCGGTGGATGTGGTGGATTGGGACGTGCGCCTGCTGCGGCCCTATCATCCTATTTACAGTCGATACACGATTTGGCCAACCCCCAAGCGTGGGCATGTCACGCAGCCGAGTGCCAGTGCCACAGGGCCCCCCAACAACGTCAGCCGTGTCGCGCCTTGGAGCCCCCTCTCCCCTCGCCTCACCCGACACCTTGGAGCCCCGTCTCCCCTCGCCTCACCCGACACCTTGGAGCCCCGTCTCCCCTCGCCTCACCCGACACCTTGGAGCCCCCTCTCCCCTCGCCTCACCCGACACCTTGGAGCCCCGTCTCCCCTCGCCTCACCCGACACCTTGGAGCCCCCTCTCCCCTCGCCTCACCCGACACCTTGGAGCCCCCTCTCCCCTCGCCTCACCCGACACCTTGGAGCCCCCTCTCCCCTCGCCTCACCCGACACCTTGGAGCCCCCTCTCCCCTCGCCTCACCCGACACCTTGGAGCCCCCTCTCCCCTCGCCTCACCCGACACCTTGGAGCCCCCTCTCCCCTCGTCCGACACCGACCAACATCCGCATCCAGACGCGGGGAGCTGGGTCCAAGCAGAGCGCTCGTGGGGTGACGTACTTACCCGCAACTTTATCGAAGTGCGACAAATTAAGGCCCCGGTTGATGATGAGGTGCGCGTGGCCCATGACGATGTCTGTGCGCGCGGACAGGTGAGGAAGGTGTTTTGTCATAGGAAAAGTGGTCGCCTTGCAGGTTTCAAAAGATGCGATCAATTAATGCTGCTAGTGCAGGTTGTCCTTGATGAGAGGGGCGGTGAGCCGCAGCATGCAGTGCATCAAGTGCACGTGCTGTACGGCGGCTGGGTTTGAAGGCCCGCCAATAACGAAGTCTGCATGAGTCGTACGAACACGAGCTTCTTACCCTTGCCGTGGTAGTGACTCGTCGCGCCAAAAGCGTAGGCCAAGAAACGGTTCTGTTTGGCTATAAGCGTGACCATGTCAACGCCGTGGAAGAAGGGAGCAAGGTCCGGGTCGCCCATTAACTTTTTGTAAAATATGTCGACCGTGGCTGCCACGGCAGCCGCGCCTCCCAACTTCGCATGGAGTGTAGCTCTTGCGGTCATTGGCCTATGCGCACTGCTTGTGTTTGTGCTTGCAATCTGTGTACACGTTCCACAATACAACGCTGTTGGGCCACAATCTGGTGCCACGAAACTTGTGCCATTTCATCAGCGGATAGAGTGGACACGAGAGACCGCTCTATCATGACGTCGCAATGTTGTAGACATAATGCAAATTTCATAGCAAGGTGTGGCGTGTGAACTCAATGTTCCTCCTTGCGAAACTCAATCCTGCCACTTACGGGACGAGGTGTTTCGGGAAATGACCCCTTTGCTTGTTCGTCATCAGTTCCAGAATATAAGGGGTTGGCTGACTTGCCATTTGCTGCGGACATGGCCGCAAGAACCTAACAACGCTGCACGTAAGGCAACTACAGCTTTAGGGCTTTGACGGGCCCTCGTGGCTAAACCAAATTAGTTGGACAAGAATATTGCCTTCACCCAGGAAACTAGACAGGCACGTCGACCATGTAAGGTTCCTAAGTCCAAAGAACAGTTGACAGCGCTGGCAAAGTAGAAGGTACGTCTAAAATGCGGGTTGAGGTAGCCGTTCAATTCAATATCAATACAGCAGAATGTGGGTTAGCAAACGAAATTGAAGTTCGGTACAATCTCAGCGTCAACCGTACTCCGGCCGGTACATTTCTCTGATGCACCCTATTGCGACGTACGCCAAACACACTTTCTCCGACCCCAAGCAACGTGGGCCAAATATCAAACTTTAGGCATAAAAAAATATGATACAAAGAGACCGGCCGCGGCTTTTCCCCGGCGCTTTGGTGGACTAAGGAAGGGTCAGCGACCTATTCTTCCCCCAGGACCCATGTACATCACCATCAGGCATTCCGAACCTCTCACCCTCCCAACCTGCCCCTCCCCAAAACTCCTCCCTCGCTACCCCGGTCCCTTCCTCATCTCCGCAGTCATCTCGCCCGTCGCATACCGCCTCAACCTTCTAGCCTCCCTCGGCCGCCTCCATCAGCCGCCTTTCTCCTGGAACGACAACGATCCGGCGCTCTTTCCAGACCGCCCACCACAACCACCTGCAGCCCCTACTGTGCTAGAATCTCCGTATGACAGTGCAGATGCCGTCGTCACTGCTGTCCGTCAAGGGTACAACAAGCGCGCCCGTCCGCCCGTCATGTTCCCCGTACGGTGGTCAGCGGCCAGTCATCATGGTAACTGTACGACGACGTTCGAAACCTACCAGCGCTTCGTGCCTTCCCGAGGATCCCAACCTGGACTGCGTTCATCACCGCTGTCAGACCGCTATGCCTAGTTCAGAGCCAAGTCCCCGGAGCATGCACCGCGGATAGTGCAGTTTCTGGGGGGGTAGAGCTGCGTGTTGGATGTGTGTGTATGTTTTTGTGCGTGTGTCTTCGTGTGTTTTGCTTGTGTTCTGTTCGGGTTTGAAGTACGTCAAGGTTTGGGATTCGTGTCTGTTGGGGTTTTAGGGTTTTGTGAGCGTTAAGCGTACTAGCTTGCAGCTTGCCTTGGGGTTAAAGATGTGCCCAGTGTGCTCAATGTGTCTGAGGCACTGGAAAGGAACCGGACCGCTCCTAAGCAATCGGGAAGCGGAAGCTGATTTTACTTGCCGTAAGCCAAGAGAAACGGAATCGTTCGAACTCAACTAAGACTTGCAATGACGTACCACACACCGTACTTCTCCAATCCTAGCTCCGCAAGCTCCGAAGCTACGACAAGTACGAACACAAGCTCCGGAAAATCGTCAAATAGCTCCGGAACATTACAACAGTATGTGGATGTTCTGGCGTGGTAGTACGATGCGATGACGATGATAGATGCTGTCCGGCAGCTCCCGCCTTTGGACAGTTCTTTGGAGTTAAATAACCTGCAATTTTTGGTTGGAAAATCTAAGCTGAATTGCGACTAGCTCGAAAATGCGCATAGGCTTCCGGCGCCCACCCGACAGTCACAGTCCATACATGAAGCCCCGTCCAGGCAGGAACGCACCGAGATTGCTTCAGAAGCCCTTGTGTGTGTGTGTGTGTGTGTGTGTTACATGGTCGCGGGGTGTGTTCCCCCTACCTGCAAACCACCCCAATACGAGCCGAGGGCTCAAGGGCGGCCAGATCGCCTATAAGCACCATCCTACCTCGCACTTCAAACGAAACAAGCCATGAAGGATACTAACGACCAAAGGGAACGATAGAGTTGCGGTGGGACCATATACGTTCCAGCATCCTTGCCAGGCGTTCAGGTTCCCACTTCATAGCGTCCTTCATGTGCTCGAAGCGTGGGAAACCCATACCAGATCTGATTTTGTCGTACACCGGACAGTAGCTGTGTGTCAAAACTGGTTCCCCTGAGCTGAGCCATGCCTAAGCCTTATAGGCAAACCCCAAAGTCTCTAGCAAGCAACGTTTGTTACAATCAGCTGATGAAGTAGGAGAACTGACGGAATAAATACCAGGGAAAGGCCACCGTACATCAAAAGGGCGCGCAAGTTGAATGATGGTTTTAGGCATAAACCATTACTCAACAGTACGGTCGGCAGTTGTCTGGTCAACATAACGAATAGACGAGTGAAGACACAAGGAAGGTCTGGCCGAAATACAACACTCCCACGCGGACAGACTTCCGTACGATAGTTTACGACAATACGGTGGTAAAACCTTATGGCATATTGACAGCAAGGGGTGCGGTACGGTAGGGAGACGCGCATAGCCATGGTGGATGAGTGGGTTCAAACCACCACACAAGTACCCAAAATAAATATCCTACGCCTAAGGTAAGCTCACACGCAAGGCACTAAGACCAGCGAAAAAAAAAAGTTACTAAGAGTCCTGTAGTGGCTCGCCTTTCACGGAATAACAAAAACATGGTTCAGTTACTTCAGTCCCATGCCTCTGATGCAGAACCTTAGCTTTCTCCCTTGGCAGCGCTATGGTGGGTGAGCATATCCGCCAGCTGCTCAACTGTACTGCACCGCACCATTCGGATCTCACCATATCGCACTTAATCGGAACAGCGCTCGTGCGAATTCCCAGATCGCACATCAAGTGCCGCAGCCATAGCCCCAGTCCAGTCCAAAACCCTAAACCCCTAATCACAGCAACCGGTCCATGAAAGTCCACATGGTAACCCTTCAGGCCTACTTTGCCTACCGAAATCAGTTTGTGACCGAATCCCGGCGCATGATACACATTCTTCAGGGTTATCTTGATCTTGCCATTCTCTCCCTCGGCTTCTAGCAGAACGGTGCCCACTCCAACCGTCTTGCAAACCGCACCTGCCACACCTTCTAGAACAATGTCGTCCGTGAGCGGTCTGTAGTCATTGAAATCAGCCCGGTCGTCCGTGAAATGGACAGTCAGCTTGGCGAGCGACTTCTCAGCGGTGGACTTAATCTCTTCGGCTTCAGAGGTGGTGGAGGTGGTTAGGGCCATCACCAGCTGCTTGCTGCGTCGATTGCCGCCCTTGTTATTGTCCCTTGTGATGAGTGGACACTGAGACTTGATGTGCCTGAGAACACCACATTTGTGGCACTTATGGCTTGTGTAGGGGTTGAGCAAAACCTGAGGCCCGCTGGAGCTGGTACTCATCCCCACCTTGACGTTTCCTTGGCCTCTACCCGCTCCACCACGGTAGTCGCCACCGTTGCCATGGTAGCCACCTGCACTGCTCCGGTTGTTGAACGCCAGGGGCGCGACCTGGGCCCACTCTGCGATGGTATCACCTTGCATCCGCTCCGCCAGGAGTAGAGCGGCCTTCATTTCCGAAAGTTTAAGCTCGCTCGGTGACTTGGCAGCAAAGAGCATCTGCTGCATTTGAAACCTCTTGTGCAAGCCGCCCAAGATGGCCAGGGCGAATTGGCTGTCGTCAATTTTCGAGCCCACTGCAACCATCTGTTCGCGCAGATCCTCCGCTTCCTCAAAGTAGTCAATAACGGACTGGCCTGTCCGTTGCTAGAGATTGCTGAGTTTTTGTTTGATAAGCAGGATGTTGGCTCCTATCTCTGATACGCATTCCGCACGGATTGCATCCCAGGCTGCGACAGAGTCGGCTGCTTGGTCGATCAGTCTATGGAGCGTGGCACCGTGAACTTCACCATTTGGGATTTCGCCTTCATGGATTTCTCGACGACGGCGCTCGGCAGGCCTTCCACTTCGTTCCATAGGTCTTTACCGGCCAGGCAGTACTTCATGGCCGTCCGCCAGCAAAAATATTTGGCGTAGTTATCGAGGCGCTCGATATCATAATACTTGTCCTATTAAAAGCCAGAGAATTCTACGCCAGCAAGTTCGGACACAATACTTTAAGCAAAACGCTTGCTCGCTTGCTGCTGCGGCGCCGGGCTCATCTGCTCATCGTCCAGATTTGGATTCCGAATTTCAAAAGATCCAGTTGACCCACATCAGATTTGTGTCCCAGCTATCTCACACAGCCCCCTGGACCTTCCTTTTCCGCCTACTCCTCTTCCTCCTCCACCATTACCATTACCACCTCTTACCATTGTGGTGACCCGATGTTTCTGTCTCCTGGAGAGGAGCTTCTCTGTGGCCCTCTTCCGCCGCCTCGCCTCATCTATGCTCTATGCAGCAAAGTATTCTCAGCCACCTTTGGCCACCTGTCGCAGACGATGCCCCCGACACATTATGACGTGATAGGCTCCCCCACCTACGTCGGGGAAACACCATCCATTCCTCACGTCAGGTCGTACTAATGTCCTATGTACTACATGTACTACATTTACTAAACCTGTTAGTCTGCCAGGCACGCCGTGAAGCTGCTCGCCAGCTGTTCTCGGTCCAGGTGCCGCCCAATGAAAACGATGCGGTTCACTCGCTTCTCCCCATCCTACCGGCGGCTCGACATCTTCATCGTGGAGCTCTGCTTCATTGTTATGGAGGACTGTCTGGGGCTTCACCTCGCCCTTCACGTCCCCCTAGGCTCTGGCGTCGTTGCTCTTCCTCGGAATTGATCTGGTATATCAAGGCTATGGAGCAGCTGCTCCCTAGTCAGCTGCAGCTCCAGCTGCAGCTGGAGCGTTCGTGCAAGCCTTCCTGAGACGATGCTTCCAAATTCAAGATGGCCCCACACTGCCCGTGACAGGATTTCGTCGTGATCCGCGTTTCGTGTGTGTTGGTCTGAGGGCTTATACTTCGCCCTTTATGTGTTTGAATTTAGTCGCCCTCGTCGGTCTGTGTGAACGGCTCGGCGTGCTTCGCGGGTCCGTCTCGTATGGTAGGTAGCTGTGTTCCCGCCTCTCCGGGGGGAGCTCTCGTGCGTTCACTAGGGCTTCTGGGTACTGGTGGGGGACTGGGCGTTTTGCGTCTTGGAGGTCCGTTTGGCTTTTCTGGGGCGAAGGCTCGCATCCGGTTTTGTCAGGTGGTATTTTTCCTTGGTAAGGTTATGCTTCGCCTTTCTTATACGCCCGTCCTAGGCTTTATCGCCTGTTTCAGGTATGTGTAAGTGCGCCCTGGCCTGACTAATAGGACACTCAGTGTGCTGATGCACTCGGGGTCCGCCGTAACAAACCGCGTACTGCTTAAAAGACCACTATCTCAGACGGTGAAATTATCGTCCTTGTCTACTTATCTTTTTTATTAGACTGAAAACATGAATCCTGAGAAAGGTCACAGTTGGGATAATTTAACGGCGGACCTTGTCGAGCGTGTTGTTAGCTTCCTGGATCCAAACGAGGTGGTATGTACCGTCAAGGAAATCAATAAGGCCATGGCGAGCCAGTTTCGGGAAAAAGTAGCTATCCGGTTGTCGCAGCCCGTACCCCATCACGCGTTCAACAGGCACTGGAGCCGCCCGGAAGCAGTTCAGAACTTCACACGAAGTAAGCGCCGAGAGCTCGTAGTCCTGACGGCCCGCAGCGGCAGCCTGGCCAACCTGCAGGTCGCCGTCAAGGCAGCGAGCTGCGAGCTCTCCTGGGAGGTCTTCAACGCAGCAGCCGAGGGCGGCAATATTGAGATGTGCCAGTGGCTGCAGGGAAAAGGCTGCTTCTTCATTTCTGAGGAAGCGCCAGCAGCAGCTGCCCGAGGTGGCCATCTGGAAACGGTCCGGTGGCTACTGCAACAGGAGCGTGATTTTCGAGAGCTACGGAGAGCCGGTTCCCAAGCATTTATAGCAGCCGCCTGTGCCGGTCATCAGACTGTGTGTGAGGGGCTCCTGGAGGACGGTACTCCGTTGAAACACTGGAGGTGTCTTCCTGGTGCCGCCCGTGGTGGCCATGTGGGCCTCACACACAGGCTCCTTCAGCTTGAGTCAGAATATGGGTCAGTGTCGGGACTCATGGCCGATATTGTCAAGGAAGCTGCATATGGCTTCGACCTGGCGGCATTGCAGCACCTGTACAGGAGGTATGGTTGTGATTTTGACGATGATTTTGGTGATGATGCCAGCAGCCTACTAATTGGCTACACCCTTGTGGAGGCCCTGGTGAGCCCCACCCCCGACTGGCGGGCCAAGGTGGAGTGGCTGCAGGCTCTGGGGTATCGCTTCCACAGCATTGAGTTCTTCAGTTGGGAGGCCCTTGCCAGCCTTCCGGATGCTGTGGAGCGGGCACAGCGGCTGCTTATGGAGGTAGAGGAAAAGGATGTCGTAGTACATATCCTCATCAGCGCCGCACGTGTTGATAACCTGTCCCTGATACGCTACTTGCGAGCGGGGAGGGACTGGCTTCCAGAACGCACGAAGGATGCAGTATCAGTAGCAGCCCGTGCCGGCAACAAGGTGCTGCTGGTCGAGCTGGTGACCTTGGGCTGGCGGCTTTCTGTGCGGACTGCAATGCATGCTGCAGAGCACGGTCACCTGCACATTCTTAGATGGATGTATGCATGTGGTGGTCCAGAGCTCATCCAGGAGCTCATGCAGCAGTACCAGGTTCTGTTGAGTTATGCAACATTGTCTGGTAGTGTGGAGGTCATGGAATGGCTGCTAAATGATCTAGCCTTGCCCTGGAGTGGAGAGAAGCTTCTTAATGAAGCGGTGATGGCAGGCAGTCCAGCAGTATTGGAGTGGCTTGTGGCACGGGGCGTCCCCATGGGGGTGAGTGGCTCACTTGCGTGACTTCTGTGCATGTTCTTGATGCGTGCTGTTGGTGCTGCTCAGCTCTACTGCTCATCACTGAATGTATGCCACGCACTGTCTGGCGTCTGCTGGTGACTTGGCCGATTTCGATGTGAAGGACCTCTCATTCTTGGCTTTCATCATGTCTGCATCATTTCTGCTGCTGAGCTCTGGACTGGATGGTGAAGGACCTGTCCCTAGGTTTCCATTTCACTGTCTGATGGTCTGCATTTATGTATTCGGAATGTAGTAGTGATCATACACTCTGGCGCACGCAGTCAATTCATACACATGCTGGGAGCACATTTCCAGCATCTTGAGAGGCCTTTTCAGCCGCCATCTATTATGGCCATTTTCTCGGGAACCATCTTCATAAGCCTCGCTCGTTGCTATGTTGCAGGATGATGGTGAGCTTTACATAACGGCAGCACACTATCAAGACCTGGTCATTCTGCGTTGCCTGAGGCGGCTGGGCTGCCCCTGGGGCCCCGGCGTCTTCAGCCGAGCGGTGTACGACAAGGACTATGGCATTACCCTAGAGAACCTTCACAGGGGCAGTACCGTAGAGGTCCTTCAGTGGCTGCGCGCCGAGGGTTGCCCGGTGGACTGGGAGGAGGCCAGTAGCCGGGCCAAGACCAGGAAAAATAAAAGTTTGAGGGATGAAAATGCTGTCGCTGTCCATGCCTGGATTGAGAGCATAGCGCCGAAGTAGCTGTTGGGACGAGCTGGGGGGGTCTACAACAGTTGCAGATGTGCGTATTAAGCAAAGCAAATAAACAGCAGCGAATTTCTGTGAGGGAGAGGAAGATTGAAGACGGCGGGGAGCTGCAAGGGGATGATGGGGAGGGTTTACGATAGATGCCTGCTTGGGAAGTGGGAACCTGAACGCCTGGCAAGGAGGCTGGAACGTATGTGGTCCCACCACAATTCTATCGTTCCCATTGGTCGTTAGTCTCCTCTATCACTTGCTTTGTCTGAAGTGCTTATGGGTGACCTGGCAGCCCTTGAGCCCTTGGCTCGTATTGGGTGGTTTGCAGGTAGTACGGGAATGCACCCAAGACCATTTAACACACACACAGATGGCCTGATTGGAGTGAAGTGGAGGGGCAGCAGTGGGATCATTGTAAGAGCCTGGCTTAGGACTTAAGATATTTCCGAGTAGGGACTCCATTCCTTCTTATCATTCCACCGTCGAGGCGAATATCATACACACAGTACATACAACTATCTTAGTCATCTTTTGACTATAGCCATACTAAGCAGTACATGGCTACAGCTATGGCTGTAACGATCCGTACACATACTCGAATCTTGCACACGTCTGCCCGTTCACGGCCAAACCTGTAACTTAACTCTCCTCTGGAAGGTGCGACTCTCTTCTGCAGGAATATCTACTATTGTACGGCATCTTATCCCGAGCGCCTCAGACGGACTGCAAGCGACTATAAAACCCCACGGGAAACCCCCGGTGTTTATCAACACCTTCATAGTGGAGTAGTCGCTAAATCCGTCTAAGTAACCAGGTAGGCTCTCACAATCATAATGCAACCATTCGTGGGGTCCACAGCCCGGTGAAGCAGTACAGCCTGGTGAATGCAGCTCTCACTCTTGCAGCGGTGCATTTGAGCGAGGGGCTGCTTAACAAGGGCAAACCTCCATATGATTACTCCCAACAGTTTTATCCCACCTGCGTTTGCAATGTAATGTTACCATATGCCACATAATTACGTGACATGATGGGGCACTTGTGCTGCTCTTGCGCCGATATATGCATGGTGTCGTGCAGCTTCTGCACCAGCAGTTCTCATCCATGATTTCACTCGCTTAATAGCTCACAACGTAAGTCGACACAACTGCAATGCGCCACCAGTGACGGAATTCTGGTCTCCTTATGCATTAAGGTGACTCAGCACCACAACCACGGCACTCGCTGCACAACAGCCAACTTCCCCAAAACGCTGGCGGTTTCTAACAAGGAGACAGAACACATAGATGTTGTTGTTGTTGTTACATGGTCGTGGGTGCGTTCCCCGTACCTGCAAACCACCCTAGTACGAGCCGAGGGCTCAAGGGCTGCCAAATCGCCTATAAGCACCATCCTACCTCGCACTTCCAACAAGACAAGTGATGAAAGATACTAACGACCAAAGGGAACGATAGAGTTGCGGTGAGACCATATACGTTCCAGCATCCTTGCCAGGCGTTCAGGTTCCCACTTCATAGCGTCCTTCATATGTTCGAAGCGTGGAAAGCCCATATCAGATCTGATTTCATCGTAAACCGGACAGTCCAGCAAAATGTGTTTCTCATCCTCGATGTGGTTATCAGTGCCGCAGCAAGAGCATACTCGCTCCTCCCTAGGTATATAACGCCGTCCCTTACGCGCTCTGTTAGCCGCCAGTACCCAACAGCAAAGCCTAAACTGCATAAGCTTGCGATTCGCCGAACGTGGGATAAACATTGTGATGTGCGGGAGCACCTCCTTCCTGCCCGCTTGCTCGGCCGCCAGCCCCATCCAATGCTTATACTTCGCCATGTGGATTCCTGGTTGCTTGCCATCTGACGGATACACGTCAGGCTGGGTATCTAAACGCGTATGCTTCCAACCACTCTTTAATCGGTCCTTGAACTCCAAAATCACACCTTCTGGCATTGGTCTGTTCATCAGCCACTCCACTCGTTCGTCTACCTCGTGTAGCCCTTGCGGGGCCTCTTTCCATACATCGTGCCCCAAAAAACATAGAAAACGGAGGAGTAGTGTCCCCCATCCGGGCCCTTCGGAATTGGAGAGGGATTCTGCGACCTCCTGTCGCAACACTTGGTGTGCCACAGAACCACGCTGTAAACGGACATGGTTCCAAAACCTCACAACCTGCTTGAGAACGTGGTAGTGTAGGGGTAGCTGCGATAGCTCTGCGAACAAGAGGCGATGTGTTGGTCTGGCAGCTCCTACAATTTGCCGCATGAAAGATATCTGAAGCTGCACTGCCCTGTCCTTTAGGCATGCCTCGAAGGGCCCCTCTGCAAGGTTATTCGCATCACTCCGCTTCCTGAGCCTGTCCGAGACCTCAGCTAGCATAAACGGCCCCCACACTTGACAACCATACAACAGTATTGCTCGTACCTGCGTATCGAAACACCTCATCCTCACATCTGGGGCGAACAACTTTAGCTTATCTAATTTTGCACTCAACACGAACATAGCTGCTCTAGCTGTGTCATACAACTGCTGGCGGCAGGCTCAGAACTGCCGTTCCGGCCCACACACTAACCCCAGATATCGTGCACTATCCTTAGCCGGTATGGCCTCTCCAGCCAGCCTGAGCTCATCACACGATGCTTGGACAGCACTTCTAGTGTCGCTGTCGCTTGCAAAAACGAGGCGTTCACATTTCGACACATTTGGGCGCATCCCAAAATCGTCACAGAACATGTCCACAATGTTGAGCAACTCCCCCATGCGTCCCGGTGTTGTTGCCAGAAGGCTAACGTCGTCGGCATAGAGGAGGATGGACACTCGCTCATTTCCAACCTCCGGCGCATCCTCTGGCCGTGCCCCGGTATTAATACCGTCGTGCATATCGATGACGTCCGCGAGGGTTTCAATGTAGAGCCCAAACAGCTCAGTTGATAGTGGACAGCCTTGTTTCACACCCTGTTTTGACTCAAATTCACCTCCAGCCTTGCCATTCGTCTTGATGTTAGTTAATGAAGTTCAAAAGCCGGTTCGCACCATCAGGCCCTGTCTCCCCTACACCTGCGTTTAAGAGCCCAGCAAAGTGTTCCCTGAAGACCTCAATATCGTCTATCGCACATCGCTCCCTCAACTTCCCTCCTAAAGCCCGCCACAAAGCTCGTTGGTCTTGCCGACATTTGGCCACAAAATCTCTCATCCTATCCTCCTCATATGCCGCCTTTGCGTGTCTTTTTGCCCGGTTATAATCCGTCCGCGCATGGCGGAAAGCCTCCCACTCCGGACCCGATTTATTACTCACCCGGCCTGGACCCAGTTGTGCTCTACTCTCCAACATGCGTTGCCGTGTTTGTTGACATTCCCGGTTCCACCAAACCGTATTCCCACCTGCCGTCATGCCGGTAGGTCGGTGGGTATCGAAGGCCCTCACCAGGACTTTGTACAGGGCACCTCCAATGTGTTCGACAGCTTGTGTGGTGTTGCAAACTCCCCTCTGCAGGTCCTCGGCCACTTGGCTTAAGGCATTCATAGTGGGGGACCCCCCCTCAAAATATCCCGCGTAATCCTGGTATCGTGCAATATCAAACTCCACCCGGGCTTTCCGGCCTTTACCGTCCCTACACCTGTTTTCGTCATCCACTGTAACATTAAGAACAAGCGTCAAAGGACGGTGGTCGGTGGGCTCCCATCCATCCAACTCGATCAGGTTTCCTACCCTCAGAAAGGTGGCGTACTGCTGAAGCACACGCGGAGTCGCTATGAATAAATCGAGCATACTACCGCCTGCCTCCCCCTTAGGGAAAGTTAGGCGGCCTTCTGGGTCCCCTCTCATCCGGCCGTTCATCACGAGCAATCCCTCGGATCTGCAGAGCGCCCCAAGCTGGGCACCAAAGAAATTGCAAACTTGGTCCTGGCACTTTCGATTTCCGAGTCCATCATAATTCTGGTGGTCCCTCAGTCCTTCTAAACCCATGACCTCGCATACAGCCTGCCTGCGACTGCTCTAAATCCGGGATGTCATTCACGTAAGCAGGTAAGTCCATCGGGGTAGCACGGTTCCGCTCATGCTGTGCTCCAGACAGACGTGCATTAAGATCCCCGGCAATCAGCACGTCCTCATCGCCAAGTCTGAGTTCCGTTAGTGACTGTTGGATCCTGGTAAAAACGGCTTCTGCTGCTGCAGTGCGCTGTGATACGGTGCCTCCACCATCTGGGTAGACCCTGGACGTCTCTGGTGCGAGGTAGCAGGCTCCCATCAGGAGGCTGCTACCTGTAGAAAGGCTAACGCGTGTCCAAATGACCTCGCACCCTGGCAGCTGGTTGTCCTTGCGCACTACCGTAATACCCCTCGTGAGTGACTCCCGTACATACAGCGCGACGCCTCCATAATCAGCCCTCAGGGCTTCCTTTGACCTCTCCACCCGGAAAATACGGAACCCTTCCAAAGCTATGTCTTTCTCCTCAGTAGTGTCCTTCAAATGCGCCTCAGCTATAACCACAATATCATGACTCGTGACGAACGACCTAATTCCTGCCTGGTTGAGCTTGAAAACTCCCGCCTCCAGTAGCCCATGAACATTCCACAGTAAAATCCGTAGCCCTCGGCTCGCGAGCCCCTAGGTGTCATCCATTTCGTCAGCGTTAGGGAGGTTTGCGAAGCGGTTTGTCCTGTTACCCGCCAGTTGGTCCCGTGCCCTGTCGTCCCTGCCCCCACTGCCGCTTCCTCCTTGGCCCACCTGCCCGTTTCGTGTGCTTCCCGCCACGAGTCGGAACCCTTCAGTGTCGACGCCCCGGCTATCCGGCCCTTGTACTCGTGGGTCGCGTCCGGCTGGTGGTCTGTAGCTCGGAATGTAGTGGTGATCGTACACTCTGGCACACGCAGTCAATTCATACACATGCTGGGAGCACATTTCCAGCATCTCGAGAGGCCTTTTCAGCCGCCATCTATTAAGGCCGGTTCTCGGGAACCATCTTCATAAGCCTCGCTCGTTGCTATGTTGCAGGATGATGGTGAGCTTTACGTAAGGGCAGCACACCATCGCGACCTGGTCATCCTGCGTTGCCTGAGGCGGCTGGACTGCCCCTGGGGCCCTGGTGTCTTCAGCCGAGCGGTGTACGACAAGGTTGGTGGCGGTACCCTAGAGGTCCTTCAGTGGCTGCACGCCGAGGGCTGCCCGGTGGACTGGGAGGAGGCCAGGAGCTGGGCCAAGACCAGAAAAGATAAAAGTTTGAGGGATGAAAATGCTGACGCTGTCCATGCCTGGATTGAGAGCATAGCGCTGAGTTAGCTGTTGGGACGAGCCAGGGGGGTCTACAACAGTTGCAGATGTGGTATTAAGCAAATCAGATGAACAGCAGCGAATTTCTGTGAGGGAGAGGGAACTTGAAGACGGCGGGGAGCTGCAAGGGGATCTTGGGAAGTGGGAACCTGAACATATGTGGTCCCACCGCAAGCCTATCGTTAGCCTCCTTTATCACTTGCTTAGTCTGAAGTGCGAGGTAGGATGGTGCTTATAGGCGACCTGGCAGCCCTTAAGCCCTTGGCTCGTATTGGGTGGTTTGCAGGTAGTACGGGAATGCACCCAAGACCATGTAACACACACACACACAGATGCCTGATTGGAGTGAAGTGGAGGGGCAGCAGTGGAGGGGCAGCAGTGGAGGGGATCATAGTGCAACCATTCGCGTTTTTGTTCAAGGTGCCGTACTGTGTACCAGCTACTACATTCCTCCCCCTTTGAAGGGATCCGCGTCGGGCCCTTTTGGCCATATACACCATCAGCCTGTGCCTACCTTCGCCTACCCGCGGGCTGTGGGCGAACAGTCCACATCGTCTTTAAGGTTTTCAGGGACAGAGTCTTGCCACATAGCCACAGCTACTTTATCACTTCGTGCAATTAATCGTCTGACCCAATGGTCAACATGTGTGGATATTCGGAGGGACGACGTCAGGAATGTTAACATGTACAAGGTCTCGATACCAGTTGTAGTGGCTGGCCGCTGAAAATGCCTCTCGAGATGCTGATGAAGCACTTCGCGCGTATTTGTGGTTGTTCAAGGTGCCGTACAGGGTACCAGCTACTTCAGCTCCCCAGTGCTCCTTCATCGGGTTGATGAGACACACACACACACACAGATATTACTGCAACTGCTGCACAACCAACTAATACCATTGCCACTGCAACGGCAACGGCAAGTCAAAAAGGTATTCTACAGAGGTAGCAGTAGCAATAGCAGTACCAGCAGCTGCAGCACATGTGCCCACCTCCTCCAGGGCAAGATGACCGCGGAGGAGGTAGAGGAGGAAAAGGAGAAGAAAACGGAAAAGGAAAAGCATCAACCCTCGCCAGCAGAGAGCAGAACAGAACTCATCAATCAATCCGCAGGACACTCTGCCGGTTCTCAAATTGACCTTCTTCTTTTTTCTTCTTTTTTTCGTTGTCCCTTGTTAATTAGAATTCGATGTCGCTCTGTGTGTCGCGTGCACGCAATACAAGAAAACAACGCTTATGTTCAATAACTTAATTATCTCACCTCAACCCGCAAACCGCCCGTCAACCCCATCCACTCAAAAGCCCTCGGTAAGTTGACCTCATTCCCGGCGGCCCACGGAGTTCATTAATGAAGGAACCCCGTCCCTATCGAGCCCAGATAGATAGTCATCTCCAGATTTGGATTCCGAATTTCAAAGATCCAGTTGACCCACATCAGATTTGTGTCCCCACTATCTCACCCAGCCCCCTGGACCTTCCTTTTCCGCCTGCTCCTCTTCCTCCTCCACCATTACCATTACCTACTCTTACCACTGTGGCCACCCGAAGTTTCTGTCTCCTGGAGAGGGACTTCTTGGTGGCCCTCTTCCGCCGCCTCGCCTCATTATGCTCTATGCAGCAAAGTATTCTCCGCCACCTCTGGCCTCCTGTCGCTCACAGTTGTGTGGTGGCGAATGGCGAATGTGGCGGGTGCAACGACAACGACACATGCAGGTCAGAAAGCCCCTCCCAACTTCCATGTCTCACCTCTAGCGTCTTGATCACGCAAACCTCCAACTTTTAACTGTCAATTCCCAACTGCAAGAGGACCTGCCAACTGAAACTGGCAGCCCTAGGCATGCAAGTGCATCAGACGCAATGCACGCAACCAACGCCAAAGGCTATTCGGTCAACAAACAACCGCAACCGTAATAAGGCAACCATAACAGCAACCATCAACTGCTCGGATCACAATGGATGGCCCCTGGGCGCCAACTATACACATCTCTCTCTGCCACTCTCCCTCCCTTTCCTTTGTCTATATGATGTGTGGAACAGGGGGGTATATCTTCACCCGTGGCCGCTACCCTGCGATACCCTACCTTCCCCGGTATTTCAGTGTACCCTCATCCAGTCACCCTAGTTCACTTCTCAGTGGATCGCTTAGCTTCCGCACCCACCACTGGCATCCAACGGAATCTGCCGAATCGACGACGGCCCTATTCCATTCCTGGTCAGCTCGCAGATTGACTATATCCCAGATCACCACCGTCCATCAACTTGGGGCACTTTACCTTTCACCATCGGAAGGATTTCCGACCCTAGCAGATCTTGATCCCGGGATCTCCCGGGGGCAATGGTCGTGCCTTACCTGTAGCTAACCTAGTCTATATATCGCTCATTCTTCTTTTATCGCTCTTTTCCTCTTAATTAGCACCCTGGCGTCTGTTGCTGAGGGCAACACGAGCACGTCAACTGGTGCGCGGCAACTGGTGCTGTCCGACAACACCGCATACGCCTCCGCCACCATTGGAAACATTGTGTTCGACGCCACCACCATTGCCGCCATCATTGGCGACGGCAACGCCGCCGGCGTCCCCGCCGCTGGCATCGCCACCCTGGCCGCTGGCGCTGCAGGAGACCATGTATAACCTGTACCACCCTGATGTGAGACTGTTAGCTTCGCCTCATGACTTTCCACTTGACCCCTAATGCCTGGCCATGGTGCTCCTGTGCCGTTGCGGATATGGGCTGACCACTGCCTATCGATGTTGCTAAAAGCCTGGCGGGAAGTTTGTACTCAGGCACGACCCGAACCCCCTCTCCTAGGTGCACAAACACGATGGCAGCACTCGGCGTCACGCCACCATCAGTCCAGGTGGCAGCAGCTTACCATTGGCAGCGTACTTGCTATGCTTGTACTTGCGTTGCTGTATTTCGATAGCGGGTCGTCTAGTCGCCGAACACATTCATCAGTCACCCTTACCGAACCTCTAAACGTATTCCTGTTGTTTAGGCATCAAAGGGAGGACCCTTGTTTGAAGAGTATGCCAGGTGCAAACGTGCTTCACCGCACTTGACACGGTACCAGGGACCTTGCTTTTTTCCACTCCCCTTGTGCGCTGGTCCGTCAGCTGTCCAGGAAAAAGCGATCCTGAATGCAGCCCCATATGGTACACCTGGATGCCATACTCCCCCCGACTGAATTCCGCCCCCCAAAACCCCTTTCCGTAACCGCCTAAGGCAGTAGTGCCGCCAGACCAGATCATGTACACGAGTCAGGGGCCCAAGCAGTCCGAAAGCTGTCCGAATAGATAGACATCGCACAAAAAACGCACAAAGAAAACCAGTATCCTATATTGCTCACGATGTCGAACTAACTGACGGTTACACCATAGCAAGTGCGCCTGCTATTTGAGACCCTCCTCAGCCAGACACCGTGGATGAGGCTCGCCAAGGTCAGCTCATCATCCGCTACCATCACATCCTTCATAGTCTGTGTTGGTGCGAAGGGGGTGTGCCGTGTCGCCCCGTGGCCTGTGCCTGGCAGCTCGTGCCGGACCTCAGGCGGGACGGGACCCGCGCACTTTTGCGCGATATGGAGGCGCATTTCCTGAAGGCGCCCTTGCTTGAACTCGATCCGGCAGTACTTGCAGATGATAATCCAGTTCTTAGACTTTGCGTTATATTCTTTCTTCTCTAAGTGAGCCCAAACGGTCTGATCAGCGGGCCTTCCGCCCTTGTTTTTGACCTGCTCTGTGTCTGCACTAACAACGGAAGTTGTCTGAGACATTGTTGAGATAAACTCAGGCCAAGAGCCCTGTTCGCACCTATTTGCGCCTTTCGTGTGGTGCCATCTTGTGTTTTTTTGGTTTGTTTAGTAACGAAACGTGAATCATGCGTCGTCGGCAGGCTTCCAGCGGCCGGCGCCCCAAGGTTTATCGTGGACATGACCGCCAACCGAGGTAACCGCACGAGCATGCCATGCCCGGCCAGTGGTCCCTCGCGTCCATGCAACAACGGCACTGGATCTTCACGACGATACGCCATGGACCTGACGGGTGGGTTGATATGTGCTTTCGTCCGGTTCATGGTTGGGTGCCCATCTCCCTTGATAATTGACACTGTTGCTACTGGCTGTAGGCACGGACGACTCGGGACCGCAACAGCAGCGCAGGCCCCAGCCTGCGGGGCCTCTGTCATCGAGATCTCGTCCGATAGCAGCGACGATGACGACGACGGCGACGGTGGGTTGGTGTCGCTCAGTGCAGCATCACCTCACTATGCCTTGTGCCTGCTGTTGCCAGGTGTTGCATCCAATCATAACACATATAATCACTGGCTACTGCCCAACGTTCCATCAACTCCTGAAGCATATAAACGCATTCCCCTGCGTCCCCCGGTTCCCCTTCATCCTCGTCCAGGCAGCACGGCGCTGCATGCTGGTGTGTGCCCTGTCGGTCCGTTGGGTGCATTAGCCGCAGGTCCATCAGGCGATGCAGCACACCGGCCAAGCACCGCCACCGCGGGCAGGCACGACGCGGCATCGACGAGGCGGAGGTACCGCCCTCCCCTGCGCCTCCGTAGCCCAACGCCGCCCCCATCTGCACCCGCCCTGCCCAACGCCACCCTGCCCTGCACCCTACTTGCCCAGGGGAGGGCGGCGCTGGGCAGGGCGGTTCAGGGGAGGGCGGCGCAGGC